>NW_027635148.1:0-223319 GCF_949748355.1 Melanostigma gelatinosum | reverse complement strand
AAAAAAAAATATTTTTTTAGTTACTTTGGAAAAAAAATATTTTTTTAGTTACTTTGGAAAAAAAAATATTTTTTTAGTTACTTTGGAAAAAAAAATATTTTTTTAGTTACTTTGGAAAAAAAAATATTTTTTTAGTTACTTTGGAAAAAAAAAATATTTTTTTAGTTACTTTGGAAAAAAAAATATTTTTTTAGTTACTTTGGAAAAAAAAATATTTTTTTAGTTACTTTGGAAAAAAAAATATTTTTTTAGTTACTTTGGAAAAAAAAAATATTTTTTTAGTTACTTTGGAAAAAAAAATATTTTTTTAGTTACTTTGGAAAAAAAAATATTTTTTAGTTACTTTGGAAAAAAAAATATTTTTTTAGTTACTTTGGAAAAAAAAATATTTTTTTAGTTACTTTGGAAAAAAAAATATTTTTTTAGTTACTTTGGGAAAAAAAAAATTTTTTAGTTACTTTGGAAAAAAAAAATTTTTTTTTAGTTACTTTGGAAAAAAATTTATTTTTTTAGTTTCTTTGGAAAAAAAAATATTTTTTTAGTTACTTTGGAAAAAAAAAAATTTTTTTTAGTTACTTTGGAAAAAAAAATATTTTTTTAGTTTCTTTGGAAAAAAAATATTTTTTTTAGTTACTTTGGAAAAAAAAATATTTTTTTAGTTTCTTTGGAAAAAAAAATATTTGTTTAGTTACTTTGGAAAAGAAAATATTTTTTTAGTTACTTTGGAAAAAAAAATATTTTTTTAGTTACTTTGGAAAAAAAAATATTTTTTTAGTTACTTTGGAAAAAAAAATATTTTTTTAGTTACTTTGGAAAAAAAAATATTTTTTTAATTACTTTGGAAAAAAAAATATTTTTTTAGTTACTTTGGAAAAAAAAATTTTTTTTAGTTACTTTGGAAAAAAAAATATTTTTTTAGTTACTTTGGAAAAAAAAATATTTTTTTAGTTACTTTGGAAAAAAAAATATTTTTTTAGTTACTTTGGAAAAAAAAATATTTTTTTAGTTTCTTTGGAAAAAAAAATATTTTTTTAGTTACTTTGGAAAAAAAAATATTTTTTTAGTTACTTTGGAAAAAAAAATATTTTTTTAGTTACTTTGGAAAAAAAAATATTTTTTAGTTACTTTGGAAAAAAAAAATATTTTTTTAGTTACTTTGGAAAAAAAATATTTTTTTTAGTTACTTTGGAAAAAAAAAAATATTTTTTAGTTACTTTGGAAAAAAAAATATTTTTTTAGTTACTTTGGAAAAAAAAATATTTTTTTAGTTACTTTGGAAAAAAAAAATATTTTTTTAGTTACTTTGGAAAAAAAAATATTTTTTTAGTTACTTTGGAAAAAAAATTATTTTTTTAGTTACTTTGGAAAAAAAAATATTTTTTTAGTTACTTTGGAAAAAAAAATTTTTTTTAGTTACTTTGGAAAAAAAAATATTTTTTAGTTACTTTGGAAAAAAAAAAAATTTTTAGTTACTTTGGAAAAAAAAATATTTTTTTAGTTACTTTGGAAAAAAAAAATTTTTTTTAGTTACTTTGGGAAAAAAAATATTTTTTTAGTTACTTTGGAAAAAAAAATTTTTTTTAGTTACTTTGGAAAAAAAAATATTTTTTTAGTTACTTTGGAAAAAAAATATATTTTTTTAGTTACTTTGGAAAAAAAATATTTTTTTAGTTACTTTGGAAAAAAAAATATTTTTGTAGTTACTTTGGAAAAAAAAATATTTTTTTAGTTACTTTGGAAAAAAAAATATTTTTTTAGTTACTTTGGAAAAAAAAATATTTTTTTAATTACTTTGGAAAAAAAATATTTTTTTAGTTACTTTGGAAAAAAAAATATTTTTTTAGTTACTTTGGAAAAAAATATATTTTTTAGTTACTTTGGAAAAAAAAATATTTTTTTAGTTACTTTGGAAAAAAAAATATTTTTTTAGTTACTTTGGAAAAAAAAATATTTTTTTAGTTACTTTGGAAAAAAAAATATTTTTTTAGTTACTTTGGAAAAAAAAAAATAATTTTAGTTACTTTGGAAAAAAAAAATTTTTTTTAGTTACTTTGGAAAAAAAAATTTTTTTTTAGTTTCTTTGGAAAAAAAATATATTTTTTAGTTACTTTGGAAAAAAAATATTTTTTTAGTTTCTTTGGAAAAAAAAATATTTTTTTAGTTACTTTGGAAAAAAAAATATTTTTTTAGTTACTTTGGAAAAAAAAATATTTTTTTAGTTACTTTGGAAAAAAAAATATTTTTAGTTACTTGAAAAAATATTTTTAGTTACTTTGGAAAAAAAAATATTTTTTTAGTTACTTTGGAAAAAAAAATATTTTTTTAGTTACTTTGGAAAAAAAAATATTTTTTTAGTTACTTTGGAAAAAAAAATATTTTTTTAGTTACTTTGGAAAAAAAAATATTTTTTTAGTTACTTTGGAAAAAAAATATTTTTTTAGTTACTTTGGAAAAAAAAATATTTTTGTAGTTACTTTGGAAAAAAAAAAATTTTTTAGTTACTTTGGAAAAAAAAATATTTTTTTAGTTACTTTGGAAAAAAAAATATTTTTTTAATTACTTTGGAAAAAAAAATTTTTTTAGTTACTTTGGAAAAAAAAAAATTTTTTTAGTTACTTTGGAAAAAAAAATATTTTTTTAGTTACTTTGGAAAAAAAAATATTTTTTAGTTACTTTGGAAAAAAAAATATTTTTTTAGTTACTTTGGAAAAAAAAATATTTTTTAGTTACTTTGGAAAAAAAAATATTTTTTAGTTACTTTGGAAAAAAAAATTTTTTTTAGTTACTTTGGAAAAAAAAATATTTTTTAGTTACTTTGGAAAAAAAAAATTTTTTTAGTTACTTTGGAAAAAAAAAAAATTTTTTAGTTACTTTGGAAAAAAAAAAAAATTTTTAGTTACTTTGGAAAAAAAAATATTTTTTTAGTTACTTTGGAAAAAAAAATATTTTTTTAGTTACTTTGGAAAAAAAAATATTTTTTTAGTTACTTTGGAAAAAAATATATTTTTTAGTTACTTTGGAAAAAAAAATATTTTTTTAGTTACTTTGGAAAAAAAAATATTTTTTTAGTTACTTTGGAAAAAAAAAATTTTTTTTAGTTACTTTGGAAAAAAAAAATTTTTTTAGTTACTTTGGAAAAAAAAATATTTTTTTAGTTACTTTGGGAAAAAAAATATTTTTTAGTTACTTTGGAAAAAAAATATTTTTTTAGTTACTTTGGAAAAAAAAAAAATTTTTTAGTTACTTTGGAAAAAAAAAAAAATTTTAGTTACTTTGGAAAAAAAATTTTTTTTTAGTTTCTTTGGAAAAAAAATATTCTTTTAGTTACTTTGGAAAAAAAATATTTTTTTAGTTTCTTTGGAAAAAAAATATTTTTTTAGTTACTTTGGAAAAAAAAATATTTTTTTAGTTACTTTGGAAAAAAAAATATTTTTTTTAGTTACTTTGGAAAAAAAAATATTTTTTTAGTTACTTTGGAAAAAAAATATTTTTTTAGTTACTTTGGAAAAAAAAATATTTTTTTAGTTACTTTGGAAAAAAAAATATTTTTTAGTTACTTTGGAAAAAAAAATATTTTTTTAGTTACTTTGGAAAAAAAAATATTTTTTTAGTTACTTTGGAAAAAAAAAATATTTTTTAGTTACTTTGGAAAAAAAAATATTTTTTTAGTTACTTTGGAAAAAAAAATATTTTTTTAGTTACTTTGGAAAAAAAAATATTTTTTAGTTACTTTGGAAAAAAAATAATTTTTTAGTTACTTTGGGAAATTTTTTTTTTTTTTTAGTTACTTTGGAAAAAAAAATATTTTTTTTAGTTACTTTGGAAAAAAAAAAAATGTTTTAGTTACTTTGGAAAAAAAATATTTTTTTAGTTACTTTGGAAAAGAAAATATTTTTTTAGTTACTTTGGAAAAAAAAATATTTTTTTAGTTACTTTGGAAAAAAAAATATTTTTTAGTTACTTGGAAAAAAAAATATTTTTTTTAGTTACTTTGGAAAAAAAATATTATTTTTAATTACTTTGGAAAAAAAAAATTTTTTTAGTTACTTTGGAAAAAAAAATTTTTTTTTAGTTACTTTGGAAAAAAAATATTTTTTTTACTTACTTTGGAAAAAAAATATTTTTTTAGTTACTTTGGAAAAAAAAATATTTTTTTAGTTACTATGGAAAAAAAAAAATTTTTAGTTACTTTGGAAAAAAAAATATTTTTTTAGTTACTTTGGAAAAAAAAATATTTTTTTTAGTTACTTTGGAAAAAAAAAATTTTTTTTAGTTACTTTGGAAAAAAAAATATTTTTTTAGTTTCTTTGGAAAAAAAAATATTTTTTTAGTTACTTTGGAAAAAAAAATATTTTTTTAGTTACTTTGGAAAAAAAATATTTTTTTAGTTTCTTTGGAAAAAAAAATATTTTTTTAGTTACTTTGGAAAAAAAATATTTTTTTAGTTACTTTGGAAAAAAAAATATTTTTTTAGTTACTTTGGAAAAAAAAATATTTTTTTAGTTACTTTGGAAAAAAAATATTTTTTTAGTTACTTTGGAAAAAAAATATTTTTTTAGTTACTTTGGAAAAAAAAACATTTTTTTAGTTACTTTGGAAAAAAAATTATTTTTTTAGTTACTTTGGAAAAAAAATTATTTTTTTAGTTACTTTGGAAAAAAAATTATTTTTTTAGTTACTTTGGAAAAAAAAAAAAATTTTTAGTTACTTTGGAAAAAAAAAATTTTTTTTAGTTACTTTGGAAAAAAAAATATTTTTTTAATTACTTTGGAAAAAAAAAAATTTTTTAGTTACTTTGGAAAAAAAATTTTTTTTTAGTTACTTTGGAAAAAAAAATATTTTTTTAATTACTTTGGAAAAAAAATATTTTTTTAGTTACTTTGGAAAAAAAAATTTTTTTTAGTTACTTTGGAAAAAAAAATATTTTTTTAGTTACTT
Organism: Melanostigma gelatinosum; assembly: GCF_949748355.1. Classification (NCBI taxonomy): domain Eukaryota; kingdom Metazoa; phylum Chordata; class Actinopteri; order Perciformes; family Zoarcidae; genus Melanostigma; species Melanostigma gelatinosum. The sequence continues at coordinate 218,381 of NW_027635148.1, read as the reverse complement.
TGGAAAAAAAAATATTTTTTTAGTTACTTTGGAAAAAAAAATATTTTTTTAGTTACTTTGGAAAAAAAAATATTTTTTTAGTTACTTTGGAAAAAAAAATATTTTTTTAGTTACTTTGGAAAAAAAAAAATTTTTTTAGTTACTTTGGAAAAAAAAAAATTTTTTTAGTTACTTTGGAAAAAAAAAAATTTTTTTAGTTACTTTGGAAAAAAAAATTTTTTTTTAGTTTCTTTGGAAAAAAAAATATTCTTTTAGTTACTTTGGAAAAAAAAATATTTTTTTAGTTTCTTTGGAAAAAAAAATATTTTTTTAGTTACTTTGGAAAAAAAAATATTTTTTTAGTTACTTTGGAAAAAAAAATATTTTTTTAGTTACTTTGGAAAAAAAATATTTTTTTAGTTACTTTGGAAAAAAAAATATTTTTTTAGTTACTTTGGAAAAAAAAATATTTTTTTAGTTACTTTGGAAAAAAAAATATTTTTTTAGTTACTTTGGAAAAAAAAAAATTTTTTTAGTTACTTTGGAAAAAAAAAATATTTTTTTAGTTACTTTGGAAAAAAAAAAATTTTTTTAGTTACTTTGGAAAAAAAAATATTTTTTTAGTTACTTTGGAAAAAAAAAATTTTTTTAGTTACTTTGGAAAAAAAAATATTTTTTTAGTTACTTTGGGAAAAAAAAATTTTTTTTAGTTACTTTGGAAAAAAAAAATTTTTTTTAGTTACTTTGGAAAAAAAAAAATTTTTTAGTTTCTTTGGAAAAAAAAATATTTTTTTAGTTACTTTGGAAAAAAAAAATTTTTTTTAGTTACTTTGGAAAAAAAAATATTTTTTTAATTACTTTGGAAAAAAAATATTTTTTTAGTTACTTTGGGAAAAAAAATATTTTTTAGTTACTTGGGAAAAAAAAATATTTTTTTAATTACTTTGGAAAAAAAATATTTTTTTAGTTACTTTGGAAAAAAAAATTTTTTTTTAGTTACTTTGGAAAAAAAAATATTTTTTTAGTTACTTTGGAAAAAAAAATATTTTTTTAGTTACTTTGGAAAAAAAAATATTTTTTTAGTTACTTTGGAAAAAAAAATATTTTTTTAGTTACTTTGGAAAAAAAATATTTTTTTAGTTACTTTGGAAAAAAAAATATTTTTTTAGTTACTTTGGAAAAAAAATATTTATTTAGTTACTTTGGAAAAAAAAATTTTTTTTTAGTTACTTTGGAAAAAAAATATTTTTTTAGTTACTTTGGAAAAAAAAAATTTTTTTTAGTTACTTTGGAAAAAAAAAAATTTTTTTAGTTACTTTGGAAAAAAAAATATTTTTTTAGTTACTTTGGAAAAAACAATTTTTTTTTAGTTACTTTGGAAAAAAAAAATTTTTTTTAGTTACTTTGGAAAAAAAAAAAAAATTTTAGTTACTTTGGAAAAAAAAAAAAAATTTAGTTTCTTTGGAAAAAAAAATATTTTTTTAGTTACTTTGGAAAAAAAAATATTTTTTTAGTTACTTTGGAAAAAAAAATATTTTTTTAGTTACTTTGGAAAAAAAAATATTTTTTTAGTTACTTTGGAAAAAAAAATATTTTTTTAGTTACTTTGGAAAAAAAAAAAAATTTTTAGTTACTTTGGAAAAAAAAATCTTTTTTAGTTACTTTGGAAAAAAAAATTTTTTTTTAGTTACTTTGGAAAAAAAAATATTTTTTTAGTTTCTTTGGAAAAAAAAATATTTTTTTAGTTTCTTTGGAAAAAAATAATTTTTTTTAGTTTCTTTGGAAAAAAAAATATTTTTTTAGTTACTTTGGAAAAAAAATTATTTTTTTAGTTACTTTGGAAAAAAAATATTTTTTTAGTTTCTTTGGAAAAAAAAATATTTTTTTAGTTACTTTGGAAAAAAAAATATTTTTTTAATTACTTTGGAAAAAAAAATATTTTTTTAGTTACTTTGGAAAAAAAAATATTTTTTTAGTTACTTTGGAAAAAAAAATATTTTTTTAGTTACTTTGGAAAAAAAATTATTTTTTTAGTTACTTTGGAAAAAAAAATATTTTTTTAGTTACTTTGGAAAAAATTTTTTTTTTTTAGTTACTTTGGAAAAAAAAATATTTTTTTAATTACTTTGGAAAAAAAAATATTTTTTTAATTACTTTGGAAAAAAAATATTTTTTTAGTTACTTTGGAAAAAAAAATTTTTTTTTAGTTACTTTGGAAAAAAAAATATTTTTTTAGTTACTTTGGAAAAAAAAATATTTTTTTAGTTACTTTGGAAAAAAAAATATTTTTTTAGTTACTTTGGAAAAAAAAATATTTTTTTAGTTACTTTGGAAAAAAAAAATTTTTTTTAGTTACTTTGGAAAAAATTTTTTTTTTTTAGTTACTTTGGAAAAAAAAAAATTTTTTTAGTTACTTTGGAAAAAAAAAAATTTTTTTAGTTACTTTGGAAAAAAAAAAAAATTTTAGTTTCTTTGGAAAATTTTTTTTTTTTTTAGTTACTTTGGAAAAAAAAATATTTTTTTAGTTTCTTTGGAAAAAAAAATATTTTTTTAGTTACTTTGGAAAAAAAAATATTTTTTTAGTTACTTTGGAAAAGAAAATATTTTTTTAGTTACTTTGGAAAAAAAAATATTTTTTTAGTTACTTTGGAAAAAAAAATATTTTTTTAGTTACTTTGGAAAAAAAAATATTTTTTTAGTTACTTTGGAAAAAAAAATATTTTTTTAATTACTTTGGAAAAAAAATATTTTTTTAGTTACTTTGGAAAAAAAAATTTTTTTTAGTTACTTTGGAAAAAAAAATATTTTTTTAGTTACTTTGGAAAAAAAAATATTTTTTTAGTTACTTTGGAAAAAAAAATATTTTTTTAGTTACTTTGGAAAAAAAAATATTTTTTTAGTTTCTTTGGAAAAAAAAATATTTTTTTAGTTACTTTGGAAAAAAAAATATTTTTTTAGTTACTTTGGAAAAAAAAATATTTTTTTAGTTACTTTGGAAAAAAAAATATTTTTTTAGTTACTTTGGAAAAAAAAATATTTTTTTAGTTACTTTGGAAAAAAAATATTTTTTTAGTTACTTTGGAAAAAAAAAAATATTTTTAGTTACTTTGGAAAAAAAAATATTTTTTTAGTTACTTTGGAAAAAAAAATATTTTTTTAGTTACTTTGGAAAAAAAAATATTTTTTTAGTTACTTTGGAAAAAAAAATATTTTTTTAGTTACTTTGGAAAAAAAATTATTTTTTTAGTTACTTTGGAAAAAAAATATTTTTTTAGTTACTTTGGAAAAAAAAATTTTTTTTAGTTACTTTGGAAAAAAAAATATTTTTTTAGTTACTTTGGAAAAAAAAAAAAATTTTTAGTTACTTTGGAAAAAAAAATATTTTTTTAGTTACTTTGGAAAAAAAAAATTTTTTTTAGTTACTTTGGGAAAAAAAATATTTTTTTAGTTACTTTGGAAAAAAAAATTTTTTTTTAGTTACTTTGGAAAAAAAAATATTTTTTTAGTTACTTTGGAAAAAAAATATATTTTTTTAGTTACTTTGGAAAAAAAATATTTTTTTAGTTACTTTGGAAAAAAAAATATTTTTGTAGTTACTTTGGAAAAAAAAATATTTTTTTAGTTACTTTGGAAAAAAAAATATTTTTTTAGTTACTTTGGAAAAAAAAATATTTTTTTAATTACTTTGGAAAAAAAATATTTTTTTAGTTACTTTGGAAAAAAAAAATTTTTTTTAGTTACTTTGGAAAAAAATATATTTTTTTAGTTACTTTGGAAAAAAAAATATTTTTTTAGTTACTTTGGAAAAAAAAATATTTTTTTAGTTACTTTGGAAAAAAAAATATTTTTTTAGTTACTTTGGAAAAAAAAATATTTTTTTAGTTACTTTGGAAAAAAAAAAAAATTTTAGTTACTTTGGAAAAAAAAAATTTTTTTTAGTTACTTTGGAAAAAAAAATTTTTTTTTAGTTTCTTTGGAAAAAAAATATATTTTTTAGTTACTTTGGAAAAAAAATATTTTTTTAGTTTCTTTGGAAAAAAAAATATTTTTTTAGTTACTTTGGAAAAAAAAATATTTTTTTAGTTACTTTGGAAAAAAAAATATTTTTTTAGTTACTTTGGAAAAAAATATATTTTTTTAGTTACTTTGGAAAAAAAATATTTTTTTAGTTACTTTGGAAAAAAAAATATTTTTTTAGTTACTTTGGAAAAAAAAATATTTTTTTAGTTACTTTGGAAAAAAAAATATTTTTTTAGTTACTTTGGAAAAAAAAATATTTTTTTAGTTACTTTGGAAAAAAAAAAATTTTTTTAGTTACTTTGGAAAAAAAATATTTTTTTAGTTACTTTGGAAAAAAAAATATTTTTGTAGTTACTTTGGAAAAAAAAAAATTTTTTTAGTTACTTTGGAAAAAAAAATATTTTTTTAGTTACTTTGGAAAAAAAAATATTTTTTTAATTACTTTGGAAAAAAAAAATTTTTTTAGTTACTTTGGAAAAAAAAAAATTTTTTTAGTTACTTTGGAAAAAAAAATATTTTTTTAGTTACTTTGGAAAAAAAAATATTTTTTTAGTTACTTTGGAAAAAAAAATATTTTTTTAGTTACTTTGGAAAAAAAAATATTTTTTTAGTTACTTTGGAAAAAAAAATATTTTTTTAGTTACTTTGGAAAAAAAAATTTTTTTTTAGTTACTTTGGAAAAAAAAATATTTTTTTAGTTACTTTGGAAAAAAAAAATTTTTTTAGTTACTTTGGAAAAAAAAAAAATTTTTTAGTTACTTTGGAAAAAAAAAAAAATTTTTAGTTACTTTGGAAAAAAAAATATTTTTTTAGTTACTTTGGAAAAAAAAATATTTTTTTAGTTACTTTGGAAAAAAAAATATTTTTTTAGTTACTTTGGAAAAAAATATATTTTTTTAGTTACTTTGGAAAAAAAAATATTTTTTTAGTTACTTTGGAAAAAAAAATATTTTTTTAGTTACTTTGGAAAAAAAAAATTTTTTTTAGTTACTTTGGAAAAAAAAATATTTTTTTAGTTACTTTGGAAAAAAAAATATTTTTTTAGTTACTTTGGGAAAAAAAATATTTTTTTAGTTACTTTGGAAAAAAAAATATTTTTTTAGTTACTTTGGAAAAAAAAAAATTTTTTAGTTACTTTGGAAAAAAAAAAAAAATTTTAGTTACTTTGGAAAAAAAAATTTTTTTTTAGTTTCTTTGGAAAAAAAATATTCTTTTAGTTACTTTGGAAAAAAAAATATTTTTTTAGTTTCTTTGGAAAAAAAATATTTTTTTAGTTACTTTGGAAAAAAAAATATTTTTTTAGTTACTTTGGAAAAAAAAATATTTTTTTAGTTACTTTGGAAAAAAAAATATTTTTTTAGTTACTTTGGAAAAAAAATATTTTTTTAGTTACTTTGGAAAAAAAAATATTTTTTTAGTTACTTTGGAAAAAAAAATATTTTTTTAGTTACTTTGGAAAAAAAAATATTTTTTTAGTTACTTTGGAAAAAAAAATATTTTTTTAGTTACTTTGGAAAAAAAAATATTTTTTTAGTTACTTTGGAAAAAAAAATATTTTTTTAGTTACTTTGGAAAAAAAAATATTTTTTTAGTTACTTTGGAAAAAAAATATTTTTTTAGTTACTTTGGAAAAAAAAATAATTTTTTAGTTACTTTGGGAAAATTTTTTTTTTTTTTAGTTACTTTGGAAAAAAAAATATTTTTTTAGTTACTTTGGAAAAAAAAAAAATGTTTTAGTTACTTTGGAAAAAAAAATATTTTTTTAGTTACTTTGGAAAAGAAAATATTTTTTTAGTTACTTTGGAAAAAAAAATATTTTTTTAGTTACTTTGGAAAAAAAAATATTTTTTTAGTTACTTTGGAAAAAAAAATATTTTTTTAGTTACTTTGGAAAAAAAAATATTTTTTTAATTACTTTGGAAAAAAAAAATTTTTTTAGTTACTTTGGAAAAAAAAATTTTTTTTTAGTTACTTTGGAAAAAAATATTTTTTTTACTTACTTTGGAAAAAAAAATATTTTTTTAGTTACTTTGGAAAAAAAAATATTTTTTTAGTTACTATGGAAAAAAAAAAATTTTTAGTTACTTTGGAAAAAAAAATATTTTTTTAGTTACTTTGGAAAAAAAAATATTTTTTTTAGTTACTTTGGAAAAAAAAAATTTTTTTTAGTTACTTTGGAAAAAAAAATATTTTTTTAGTTTCTTTGGAAAAAAAAATATTTTTTTAGTTACTTTGGAAAAAAAAATATTTTTTTAGTTACTTTGGAAAAAAAATATTTTTTTAGTTTCTTTGGAAAAAAAAATATTTTTTTAGTTACTTTGGAAAAAAAAATATTTTTTTAGTTACTTTGGAAAAAAAAATATTTTTTTAGTTACTTTGGAAAAAAAAATATTTTTTTAGTTACTTTGGAAAAAAAAATATTTTTTTAGTTACTTTGGAAAAAAAATATTTTTTTAGTTACTTTGGAAAAAAAAACATTTTTTTAGTTACTTTGGAAAAAAAATTATTTTTTTAGTTACTTTGGAAAAAAAATTATTTTTTTAGTTACTTTGGAAAAAAAATTATTTTTTTAGTTACTTTGGAAAAAAAAAAAAATTTTTAGTTACTTTGGAAAAAAAAAATTTTTTTTAGTTACTTTGGAAAAAAAAATATTTTTTTAATTACTTTGGAAAAAAAAAAATTTTTTAGTTACTTTGGAAAAAAAAATTTTTTTTTAGTTACTTTGGAAAAAAAAATATTTTTTTAATTACTTTGGAAAAAAAATATTTTTTTAGTTACTTTGGAAAAAAAATTTTTTTTTAGTTACTTTGGAAAAAAAAATATTTTTTTAGTTACTTTGGAAAAAAAAATATTTTTTTAGTTACTTTGGAAAAAAAAATATTTTTTTAGTTACTTTGGAAAAAAAAATATTTTTTTAGTTACTTTGGAAAAAAAAATATTTTTTTAGTTACTTTGGAAAAAAAAAAATTTTTTTAGTTACTTTGGAAAAAAAAAATTTTTTTAGTTACTTTGGAAAAAAAAATATTTTTTTAGTTACTTTGGAAAAAAAAATTTTTTTTTAGTTTCTTTGGAAAAAAAAATATTCTTTTAGTTACTTTGGAAAAAAAAATATTTTTTTAGTTTCTTTGGAAAAAAAAATATTTTTTTAGTTACTTTGGAAAAAAAAATATTTTTTTAGTTACTTTGGAAAAAAAAATATTTTTTTAGTTACTTTGGAAAAAAAATATTTTTTTAGTTACTTTGGAAAAAAAAATATTTTTTTAGTTACTTTGGAAAAAAAAATATTTTTTTAGTTACTTTGGAAAAAAAAATATTTTTTTAGTTACTTTGGAAAAAAAAATATTTTTTTAGTTACTTTGGAAAAAAAATATTTTTTTAGTTACTTTGGAAAAAAAAATATTTTTTTAGTTACTTTGGAAAAAAAAATATTTTTTTAGTTACTTTGGAAAAAAAAATATTTTTTTAGTTACTTTGGAAAAAAAAATATTTTTTTAGTTACTTTGGAAAAAAAAAATATTTTTTTAGTTACTTTGGAAAAAAAAAAATTTTTTTAGTTACTTTGGAAAAAAAAATATTTTTTTAGTTACTTTGGAAAAAAAATATTTTTTTAGTTACTTTGGAAAAAAAAATATTTTTTTAGTTACTTTGGGAAAAAAAAATTTTTTTTAGTTACTTTGGAAAAAAAAAATTTTTTTTAGTTACTTTGGAAAAAAAAAAAATTTTTAGTTTCTTTGGAAAAAAAAATATTTTTTTAGTTACTTTGGAAAAAAAAAATTTTTTTTAGTTACTTTGGAAAAAAAAATATTTTTTTAATTACTTTGGAAAAAAAATATTTTTTTAGTTACTTTGGGAAAAAAAATATTTTTTAGTTACTTGGGAAAAAAAAATATTTTTTTAATTACTTTGGAAAAAAAATATTTTTTTAGTTACTTTGGAAAAAAAAATTTTTTTTTAGTTACTTTGGAAAAAAAAATATTTTTTTAGTTACTTTGGAAAAAAAAATATTTTTTTAGTTACTTTGGAAAAAAAAATATTTTTTTAGTTACTTTGGAAAAAAAAATATTTTTTTAGTTACTTTGGAAAAAAAAATATTTTTTTAGTTACTTTGGAAAAAAAAATATTTTTTTAGTTACTTTGGAAAAAAAATATTTATTTAGTTACTTTGGAAAAAAAAATTTTTTTTTAGTTACTTTGGAAAAAAAATATTTTTTTAGTTACTTTGGAAAAAAAAAATTTTTTTTAGTTACTTTGGAAAAAAAAAAATTTTTTTAGTTACTTTGGAAAAAAAAATATTTTTTTAGTTACTTTGGAAAAAACAATTTTTTTTTAGTTACTTTGGAAAAAAAAAATTTTTTTTAGTTACTTTGGAAAAAAAAAAAAAATTTTAGTTACTTTGGAAAAAAAAAAAAAATTTAGTTTCTTTGGAAAAAAAAATATTTTTTTAGTTACTTTGGAAAAAAAAATATTTTTTTAGTTACTTTGGAAAAAAAAATATTTTTTTAGTTACTTTGGAAAAAAAAATATTTTTTTAGTTACTTTGGAAAAAAAAATATTTTTTTAGTTACTTTGGAAAAAAAAAAAAATTTTTAGTTACTTTGGAAAAAAAAATCTTTTTTAGTTACTTTGGAAAAAAAAATTTTTTTTTAGTTACTTTGGAAAAAAAAATATTTTTTTAGTTTCTTTGGAAAAAAAAATATTTTTTTAGTTTCTTTGGAAAAAAATAATTTTTTTTAGTTTCTTTGGAAAAAAAAATATTTTTTTAGTTACTTTGGAAAAAAAATTATTTTTTTAGTTACTTTGGAAAAAAAATATTTTTTTAGTTTCTTTGGAAAAAAAAATATTTTTTTAGTTACTTTGGAAAAAAAAATATTTTTTTAATTACTTTGGAAAAAAAAATATTTTTTTAGTTACTTTGGAAAAAAAAATATTTTTTTAGTTACTTTGGAAAAAAAAATATTTTTTTAGTTACTTTGGAAAAAAAATTATTTTTTTAGTTACTTTGGAAAAAAAAATATTTTTTTAGTTACTTTGGAAAAAATTTTTTTTTTTTAGTTACTTTGGAAAAAAAAATATTTTTTTAATTACTTTGGAAAAAAAAATATTTTTTTAATTACTTTGGAAAAAAAATATTTTTTTAGTTACTTTGGAAAAAAAAATTTTTTTTTAGTTACTTTGGAAAAAAAAATATTTTTTTAGTTACTTTGGAAAAAAAAATATTTTTTTAGTTACTTTGGAAAAAAAAATATTTTTTTAGTTACTTTGGAAAAAAAAAAATTTTTTTAGTTACTTTGGAAAAAAAAAATTTTTTTTAGTTACTTTGGAAAAAATTTTTTTTTTTTAGTTACTTTGGAAAAAAAAAAATTTTTTTAGTTACTTTGGAAAAAAAAAAATTTTTTTAGTTACTTTGGAAAAAAAAAAAAATTTTAGTTTCTTTGGAAAATTTTTTTTTTTTTTAGTTACTTTGGAAAAAAAAATATTTTTTTAGTTTCTTTGGAAAAAAAAATATTTTTTTAGTTACTTTGGAAAAAAAAATATTTTTTTAGTTACTTTGGAAAAAAAAATATTTTTTTAGTTACTTTGGAAAAAAAATATTTTTTTAGTTACTTTGGAAAAAAAAATATTTTTTTAGTTACTTTGGAAAAAAAAATATTTTTTTAGTTACTTTGGAAAAAAAAATATTTTTTTAGTTACTTTGGAAAAAAAAAAATTTTTTTAGTTACTTTGGAAAAAAAAAATTTTTTTAGTTACTTTGGAAAAAAAAATATTTTTTTAGTTACTTTGGAAAAAAAAAAATTTTTTTAGTTACTTTGGGAAAAAAAATTTTTTTTTAGTTACTTTGGAAAAAAAATATTTTTTTAGTTTCTTTGGAAAAAAAAATATTTTTTTAGTTACTTTGGAAAAAAAAAAATTTTTTAGTTACTTTGGAAAAAAAAAATTTTTTTTAGTTACTTTGGAAAAAAAAATATTTTTTTAGTTTCTTTGGAAAAAAAAAAATTTTTTTAGTTACTTTGGAAAAAAAAATATTTTTTTAGTTTCTTTGGAAAAAAATATATTTTTTTAGTTACTTTGGAAAAGAAAATATTTTTTTAGTTACTTTGGAAAAAAAAATATTTTTTTAGTTACTTTGGAAAAAAAAATTTTTTTTTAGTTACTTTGGAAAAAAAAATATTTTTTTAGTTACTTTGGAAAAAAAAATATTTTTTTAGTTACTTTGGAAAAAAAAAATTTTTTTTAGTTACTTTGGAAAAAAAAATTTTTTTTTAGTTACTTTGGAAAAAAAAAATTTTTTTAGTTACTTTGGAAAAAAAAAAAATTTTTTAGTTACTTTGGAAAAAAAAAAATTTTTTAGTTTCTTTGGAAAATTTTTTTTTTTTTTAGTTACTTTGGAAAAAAAAAATATTTTTTTAGTTTCTTTGGAAAAAAAAATATTTTTTTAGTTACTTTGGAAAAAAAAATATTTTTTTAGTTACTTTGGAAAAAAAAATATTTTTTTAGTTACTTTGGAAAAAAAATATTTTTTTAGTTACTTTGGAAAAAAAAATATTTTTTTAGTTACTTTGGAAAAAAAAATATTTTTTTAGTTACTTTGGAAAAAAAAATATTTTTTTAGTTACTTTGGAAAAAAAAATATTTTTTTAGTTACTTTGGAAAAAAAAATATTTTTTTAGTTACTTTGGAAAAAAAAATATTTTTTTAGTTACTTTTGTAAAAAAAAATATTTTTTTAGTTACTTTGGGAAAAAAAATTTTTTTTTAGTTACTTTGGAAAAAAAATATTTTTTTAGTTTCTTTGGAAAAAAAATATTTTTTTAGTTACTTTGGAAAAAAAAAAAATTTTTAGTTACTTTGGAAAAAAAAAATTTTTTTTAGTTACTTTGGAAAAAAAAATATTTTTTTAGTTTCTTTGGAAAAAAAAAATTTTTTTAGTTACTTTGGAAAAAAAAATATTTTTTTAGTTTCTTTGGAAAAAAATATATTTTTTTAGTTACTTTGGAAAAGAAAATATTTTTTTAGTTACTTTGGAAAAAAAAATATTTTTTTAGTTACTTTGGAAAAAAAAATATTTTTTTAGTTACTTTGGAAAAAAAAATATTTTTTTAGTTACTTTGGAAAAAAAAATATTTTTTTAATTACTTTGGAAAAAAAATATTTTTTTAGTTACTTTGGAAAAAAAAATGTTTTTTTAGTTACTTTGGAAAAAAAAATATTTTTTTAGTTACTTTGGAAAAAAAAATATTTTTTTAGTTACTTTGGAAAAAAAATATTTTTTTAGTTACTTTGGAAAAAAAAATATTTTTTTAGTTACTTTGGAAAAGAAAATATTTTTTTAGTTACTTTGGAAAAAAAAATATTTTTTTAGTTACTTTGGAAAAAAAATATTTTTTTAGTTACTTTGGAAAAAAAAAATATTTTTTTAGTTACTTTGGAAAAAAAAATATTTTTTTAGTTACTTTGGAAAAAAAATATTTTTTTAGTTACTTTGGAAAAAAAAAATATATATTTTTAGTTACTTTGGAAAAAAAAATATTTTTTTAGTTACTTTGGAAAAAAAAATATTTTTTTAGTTACTTTGGAAAAAAAGTTACTTTTTTAGTTACTTTGGAAAAAAATTTTTTTTAGTTACTTTGGAAAAAAAAAAAATTTTTTAGTTACTTTGGAAAAAAAAATATTTTTTTAGTTACTTTGGAAAAAAAGTTACTTTTTTAGTTACTTTGGAAAAAAAAAATGTTTTAGTTACTTTGGAAAAAAAAAAATTTTTTTAGTTACTTTGGAAAAAAAAATATTTTTTTAGTTACTTTGGAAAAAAAAATATTTTTTTAGTTACTTTGGAAAAAAAAATATTTTTTTAGTTACTTTGGAAAAAAAAATATTTTTTTAGTTACTTTGGAAAAAAAAATATTTTTTTAGTTACTTTGGAAAAAAAATAATTTTTTTAGTTACTTTGGAAAAAAAAATATTTTTTTAGTTACTTTGGAAAAAAAAATATTTTTTTAGTTACTTTGGAAAACAAAATATTTTTTTAGTTACTTTGGAAAAAAAAATATTTTTTTAGTTACTTTGGAAAAAAAATAATTTTTTTAGTTACTTTGGAAAAAAAAATATTTTTTTAGTTACTTTGGAAAAAAAGTTACTTTTTTAGTTACTTTGGAAAATAAAATATTTTTTTAGTTACTTTGGAAAAAAAAATATTTTTTTAGTTACTTTGGAAAAAAAAATATTTTTTTAGTTATTTTGGAAAAAAAAATATTTTTTTAGTTACTTTGGAAAAAAAAATATTTTTTTAGTTACTTTGGAAAAAAAAATATTTTTTTAGTTACTTTGGAAAAAAAAATAATTTTTTTAGTTACTTTGGAAAAAAAAATATTTTTTTAGTTACTTTGGAAAAAAAATATTTTTTTAGTTACTTTGGAAAAAAAAATATTTTTTTAGTTACTTTGGAAAAAAAAATATTTTTTTAGTTACTTTGGAAAAAAAAATATTTTTTTAGTTACTTTGGAAAAAAAAATATTTTTTTAGTTACTTTGGAAAATAAAATATTTTTTTAGTTACTTTGGAAAATAAAATATTTTTTTAGTTACTTTGGAAAAAAAGTTACTTTTTTAGTTACTTTGGAAAAAAAGTTACTTTTTTAGTTACTTTGGAAAAAAAGTTACTTTTTTAGTTACTTTGGAAAAAAATTTACTTTTTTAGTTACTTTGGAAAAAAAAATATTTTTTTAGTTACTTTGGAAAAAAAGTTACTTTTTTAGTTACTTTGGAAAAAAAATATTTTTTTAGTTACTTTGGAAAAAAATATATTTTTTTAGTTACTTTGGAAAAAAAAATATATTTTTAGTTACTTTGGAAAAAAAATAATTTTTTTAGTTACTTTGGAAAAAAAAATATTTTTTTAGTTTCTTTGGAAAAAAATATATTTTTTTAGTTACTTTGGAAAAGAAAATATTTTTTTAGTTACTTTGGAAAAAAAAATATTTTTTTAGTTACTTTGGAAAAAAAAATATTTTTTTAGTTACTTTGGAAAAAAAAATATTTTTTTAGTTACTTTGGAAAAAAAAATATTTTTTTAATTACTTTGGAAAAAAAATATTTTTTTAGTTACTTTGGAAAAAAAAATATTTTTTTAGTTACTTTGGAAAAAAAAATATTTTTTTAGTTACTTTGGAAAAAAAAATATTTTTTTAGTTACTTTGGAAAAAAAAATATTTTTTTAGTTACTTTGGAAAAAAAAATATTTTTTTAGTTACTTTGGAAAAAAAAATATTTTTTTAGTTACTTTGGAAAAAAAAATATTTTTTTAGTTACTTTGGAAAAAATATATTTTTTTAGTTACTTTGGAAAAAAAAAATATTTTTTTAGTTACTTTGGAAAAAAAAATATTTTTTTAGTTACTTTGGAAAAAAAATATTTTTTTAGTTACTTTGGAAAAAAATATATATATTTTTAGTTACTTTGGAAAAAAAAATATTTTTTTAGTTACTTTGGAAAAAAAAATATTTTTTTAGTTACTTTGGAAAAAAAGTTACTTTTTTAGTTACTTTGGAAAAAAAAATTTTTTAGTTACTTTGGAAAAAAAAAAAAATTTTTAGTTACTTTGGAAAAAAAAATATTTTTTTAGTTACTTTGGAAAAAAAGTTACTTTTTTAGTTACTTTGGAAAAAAAAATGTTTTAGTTACTTTGGAAAAAAAAAAATTTTTTTAGTTACTTTGGAAAAAAAAATATTTTTTTAGTTACTTTGGAAAAAAAAATATTTTTTTAGTTACTTTGGAAAAAAAAATATTTTTTTAGTTACTTTGGAAAAAAAAATATTTTTTTAGTTACTTTGGAAAAAAAAATATTTTTTTAGTTACTTTGGAAAAAAAATAATTTTTTTAGTTACTTTGGAAAAAAAAATATTTTTTTAGTTACTTTGGAAAAAAAAATATTTTTTTAGTTACTTTGGAAAAAAAAATATTTTTTTAGTTACTTTGGAAAAAAAAATATTTTTTTAGTTACTTTGGAAAAAAAATAATTTTTTTAGTTACTTTGGAAAAAAAAATATTTTTTTAGTTACTTTGGAAAAAAAGTTACTTTTTTAGTTACTTTGGAAAATAAAATATTTTTTTAGTTACTTTGGAAAAAAAATATATTTTTTTAGTTACTTTGGAAAAAAAAATATTTTTTTAGTTATTTTGGAAAAAAAAATATTTTTTTAGTTACTTTGGAAAAAAAAATATTTTTTTAGTTACTTTGGAAAAAAAAATATTTTTTTAGTTACTTTGGAAAAAAAATAATTTTTTTAGTTACTTTGGAAAAAAAAATATTTTTTTAGTTACTTTGGAAAAAAAAATATTTTTTTAGTTACTTTGGAAAAAAAAATATTTTTTTAGTTACTTTGGAAAAAAAAATATTTTTTTAGTTACTTTGGAAAAAAATATATTTTTTTAGTTACTTTGGAAAAAAAAATATTTTTTTAGTTACTTTGGAAAATAAAATATTTTTTTAGTTACTTTGGAAAATAAAATATTTTTTTAGTTACTTTGGAAAAAAAGTTACTTTTTTAGTTACTTTGGAAAAAAAGTTACTTTTTTAGTTACTTTGGAAAAAAAGTTACTTTTTTAGTTACTTTGGAAAAAAATTTACTTTTTTAGTTACTTTGGAAAAAAAAATATTTTTTTAGTTACTTTGGAAAAAAAGTTACTTTTTTAGTTACTTTGGAAAAAAAAATATTTTTTTAGTTACTTTGGAAAAAAATATATTTTTTTAGTTACTTTGGAAAAAAAAATATATTTTTAGTTACTTTGGAAAAAAAATAATTTTTTTAGTTACTTTGGAAAAAAAAATATTTTTTTAGTTACTTTGGAAAAAAAAATTTTTTTTTAGTTACTTTGGAAAAAAAAATATTTTTTTAGTTACTTTGGAAAAAAAAATATTTTTTTAGTTACTTTGGAAATTTTTTTTTTTATTTTAGTTACTTTGGGAAAAAAAATATTTTTTTAGTTACTTTGGAAAATAAAATATTTTTTTAGTTACTTTGGAAAAAAAAATATTTTTTTAGTTACTTTGGAAAAAAAAAATTGTTTTAGTTACTTTGGAAAAAAAAATTTTTTTTAGTTACTTTGGAAAAAAAAAAAATTTTTTAGTTACTTGAAAAAAAAATATTTTTTTAGTTACTTTGGAAAAAAAAATATTTTTTTAGTTACTTTGGAAAAAAAAATATTTTTTTAGTTACTTTGGAAAAAAAAATATTTTTTTAGTTACTTTGGAAAAAAAATATTTTTTTAGTTACTTTGGAAAAAAAAATATTTTTTTAGTTACTTTGGAAAAAAAAATATTTTTTTAGTTACTTTGGAAAAAAAAATATTTTTTTAGTTACTTTGGAAAAAAAAATATTTTTTTAGTTACTTTGGAAAATAAAATATTTTTTTAGTTACTTTGGAAAAAAAGTTACTTTTTTAGTTACTTTGGAAAAAAAGTTACTTTTTTAGTTACTTTGGAAAAAAAGTTACTTTTTTAGTTACTTTGGAAAAAAATTTACTTTTTTAGTTACTTTGGAAAAAAAAATATTTTTTTAGTTACTTTGGAAAAAAAGTTACTTTTTTAGTTACTTTGGAAAAAAAAATATTTTTTTAGTTACTTTCGAAAAAAAATATTTTTTTTAGTTACTTTGGAAAAAAAATAATTTTTTTAGTTACTTTGGAAAAAAAAATATTTTTTTAGTTACTTTGGAAAAAAAAATTTTTTTTTAGTTACTTTGGAAAAAAAAATATTTTTTTAGTTACTTTGGAAAAAAAAATATTTTTTTAGTTACTTTGGAAAAAAAAAAATTTTTTTAGTTACTTTGGAAAAAAAAATATTTTTTTAGTTACTTTGGAAAAAAAAATATTTTTTTAGTTACTTTGGAAAAAAAAATTTTTTTTTAGTTACTTTGGGAAAAAAAATATTTTTTTAGTTACTTTGGAAAATAAAATATTTTTTTAGTTACTTTGGAAAAAAAAATATTTTTTTAGTTACTTTGGAAAAAAAAAATTTTTTTTAGTTACTTTGGAAAAAAAAAAATTTTTTAGTTACTTTGGAAAAAAAAAATTTTTTTTAGTTACTTTGGAAAAAAAAAAATTTTTTTAGTTACTTTGGAAAAAAAAATATTTTTTTAGTTACTTTGGAAAAAAAAATATTTTTTTAGTTACTTTGGAAAAAAAAAAAAAATTTTTAGTTACTTTGGAAAAAAGAATATTTTTTTAGTTACTTTGGAAAAAAATATATTTTTTTAGTTACTTTGGAAAAAAAAATATTTTTTTAGTTACTTTGGAAAATAAAATATTTTTTTAGTTACTTTGGAAAAAAAAAAATTTTTTTAGTTACTTTGGAAAAAAAAATATTTTTTTAGTTACTTTGGAAAAAAAAATATTTTTTTAGTTACTTTGGAAAAAAAAAAAATGTTTTAGTTACTTTGGAAAAAAAGTTACTTTTTTAGTTACTTTGGAAAAAAAAATATTTTTTTAGTTACTTTGGAAAAAAAGTTACTTTTTTAGTTACTTTGGAAAAAAAAATATTTTTTTAGTTACTTTGGAAAAAAAGTTACTTTTTTAGTTACTTTGGAAAAAAAAAAAATTTTTAGTTACTTTGGGAAAAAAAATATTTTTTTAGTTACTTTGGAAAAAAAAATATTTTTTTAGTTACTTTGGAAAAAAAAATATTTTTTTAGTTACTTTGGAAAAAAAAATATTTTTTTAGTTACTTTGGAAAAAAAAATATTTTTTTAGTTACTTTGGAAAAAAAAATATTTTTTTAGTTACTTTGGAAAAAAAAATATTTTTTTAGTTACTTTGGAAATTTTTTTTTTTTTTTTAGTTACTTTGGAAAAAAAAATATTTTTTTAGTTACTTTGGAAAAAAACAAATTTTTTTAGTTACTTTGGAAAAAAAAAAATTTTTTTAGTTACTTTGGAAAAAAAAAAAAATTTTAGTTACTTTGGAAAAAAAGTTACTTTTTTAGTTACTTTGGAAAAAAAAATATTTTTTTAGTTACTTTGGAAAAAAAGTTACTTTTTTAGTTACTTTGGAAAAAAAAAAAAATTTTTAGTTACTTTGGAAAAAAAGTTACTTTTTTAGTTACTTTGGAAAAAAAAAATTTTTTTAGTTACTTTGGGAAAAAAAATATTTTTTTAGTTACTTTGGAAAAAAATATATTTTTTTAGTTACTTTGGAAAAAAAAATATTTTTTTAGTTACTTTGGGAAAAAAAATATTTTTTTAGTTACTTTGGAAAATAAAAAATTTTTTTAGTTACTTTGGAAAAAAAAAAATTTTTTTAGTTACTTTGGAAAAAAAAAAATTTTTTAGTTACTTTGGAAAAAAAAATTTTTTTTAGTTACTTTGGAAAAAAAAAATTTTTTTTAGTTACTTTGGAAAAAAAAATATTTTTTTAGTTACTTTGGAAAAAAAAATATTTTTTTAGTTACTTTGGAAAAAAAAAAAAATTTTTTAGTTACTTTGGAAAAAAAAATTTTTTTTTAGTTACTTTGGAAAAAAAAATATTTTTTTAGTTACTTTGGAAAAAAAAATATTTTTTTAGTTACTTTGGAAAATAAAATATTTTTTTAGTTACTTTGGAAAAAAAAATATTTTTTTAGTTACTTTGGAAAAAAAATATTTTTTTAGTTACTTTGGAAAAAAAAATATTTTTTTAGTTACTTTGGAAAAAAAAATATTTTTTTAGTTACTTTGGAAAAAAAAATATTTTTTTAGTTACTTTGGGAAAAAAAAATATTTTTTTAGTTACTTTGGAAAAAAAAATATTTTTTTAGTTACTTTGGAAAAAAAAATATTTTTTTAGTTACTTTGGAAAAAAAAATATTTTTTTAGTTACTTTGGAAAAAAAAATATTTTTTTAGTTACTTTGGAAAAAAAAATATTTTTTTAGTTACTTTGGAAAAAAAAATATTTTTTTAGTTACTTTGGAAAAAAAAATATTTTTTTAGTTACTTTGGAAAAAAAAAATTTTTTAAATTACTTTGGAAAAAAAATATTTTTTTAGTTACTTTGGAAAAAAAAATATTTTTTTAGTTACTTTGGAAAAAAAAATATTTTTTTAGTTACTTTGGAAAAAAAAATATTTTTTTAGTTACTTTGGAAATTTTTTTTTTTTTAAATTACTTTGGAAAACAAATATTTTTTTAGTTACTTTGGAAAAAAAAATATTTTTTTAGTTACTTTGGAAAAAAAAATATTTTTTTAGTTACTTTGGAAAAAAAAATATTTTTTTAGTTACTTTGGAAAAAAAAATATTTTTTTAGTTACTTTGGAAAAAAAAATATTTTTTTAGTTACTTTGGAAAAAAAAATATTTTTTTAGTTACTTTGGAAAAAAAATATTTTTTTAGTTACTTTGGAAAAAAAAATATTTTTTTAGTTACTTTGGAAAAAAAAATATTTTTTTAGTTACTTTGGAAAAAAAAATTTTTTTTAGTTACTTTGGAAAAAAAAAATTTTTTTTAGTTACTTTGGAAAAAAAAATTTTTTTTTAGTTACTTTGGAAAAAAAAAAATTTTTTTAGTTACTTTGGAAAAAAATATATTTTTTAGTTTCTTTGGAAAAAAAATATTTTTTTTAGTTACTTTGGAAAAAAAATATTTTTTTTAGTTTCTTTGGAAAAAAAAATATTTTTTTAGTTACTTTGGGAAAAAAAATATTTTTTTAGTTACTTTGGAAAAAAATATATATTTTTAGTTACTTTGGAAAAAAAAATATTTTTTTAGTTACTTTGGAAAAAAAATATTTTTTTAGTTACTTTGGAAAAAAAAATATTTTTTTAGTTACTTTGGAAAAAAAAATATTTTTTTAGTTACTTTGGAAAAAAAAATATTTTTTTAGTTACTTTGGAAAAAAAAATATTTTTTTAGTTACTTTGGAAAAAAAAATATTTTTTTAGTTACTTTGGAAAAAAAAATATTTTTTTAGTTACTTTGGAAAAAAAAAATATTTTTTTAGTTACTTTGGAAAAAAAAAATATTTTTTTAGTTACTTTGGAAAAAAAAATATTTTTTTAGTTACTTTGGAAAAAAAAATATTTTTTTAGTTACTTTGGAAAAAAAAATATTTTTTTAGTTACTTTGGAAAAAAAAATATTTTTTTAGTTACTTTGGGAAAAAAAAAATTTTTTAGTTACTTTGGAAAAAAAAAATTTTTTTTAGTTACTTTGGAAAAAAATTTATTTTTTTAGTTTCTTTGGAAAAAAAAATATTTTTTTAGTTACTTTGGAAAAAAAAAATTTTTTTTAGTTACTTTGGAAAAAAAAATATTTTTTTAGTTTCTTTGGAAAAAAAATATATTTTTTAGTTACTTTGGAAAAAAAAATATTTTTTTAGTTTCTTTGGAAAAAAAAATATTTGTTTAGTTACTTTGGAAAAGAAAATATTTTTTTAGTTACTTTGGAAAAAAAAATATTTTTTTAGTTACTTTGGAAAAAAAAATATTTTTTTAGTTACTTTGGAAAAAAAAATATTTTTTTAGTTACTTTGGAAAAAAAAATATTTTTTTAATTACTTTGGAAAAAAAATATTTTTTTAGTTACTTTGGAAAAAAAAAAATTTTTTAGTTACTTTGGAAAAAAAAATATTTTTTTAGTTACTTTGGAAAAAAAAATATTTTTTTAGTTACTTTGGAAAAAAAAATATTTTTTTAGTTACTTTGGAAAAAAAAATATTTTTTTAGTTTCTTTGGAAAAAAAAATATTTTTTTAGTTACTTTGGAAAAAAAAATATTTTTTTAGTTACTTTGGAAAAAAAAATATTTTTTTAGTTACTTTGGAAAAAAAAATATTTTTTTAGTTACTTTGGAAAAAAAAATATTTTTTTAGTTACTTTGGAAAAAAAATATTTTTTTAGTTACTTTGGAAAAAAATAAATATTTTTAGTTACTTTGGAAAAAAAAATATTTTTTTAGTTACTTTGGAAAAAAAAATATTTTTTTAGTTACTTTGGAAAAAAAAATATTTTTTTAGTTACTTTGGAAAAAAAAATATTTTTTTAGTTACTTTGGAAAAAAAATTATTTTTTTAGTTACTTTGGAAAAAAAAATATTTTTTTAGTTACTTTGGAAAAAAAAATTTTTTTTAGTTACTTTGGAAAAAAAAATATTTTTTTAGTTACTTTGGAAAAAAAAAAAATTTTTAGTTACTTTGGAAAAAAAAAATATTTTTTTAGTTACTTTGGAAAAAAAAAATTTTTTTTAGTTACTTTGGGAAAAAAAATATTTTTTTAGTTACTTTGGAAAAAAAAAATTTTTTTTAGTTACTTTGGAAAAAAAAATATTTTTTTAGTTACTTTGGAAAAAAAATATATTTTTTTAGTTACTTTGGAAAAAAAAATATTTTTTTAGTTACTTTGGAAAAAAAAATATTTTTGTAGTTACTTTGGAAAAAAAAATATTTTTTTAGTTACTTTGGAAAAAAAAATATTTTTTTAGTTACTTTGGAAAAAAAAATATTTTTTTAATTACTTTGGAAAAAAAATATTTTTTTAGTTACTTTGGAAAAAAAAAATTTTTTTTAGTTACTTTGGAAAAAAAAATATTTTTTTAGTTACTTTGGAAAAAAAAATATTTTTTTAGTTACTTTGGAAAAAAAAATATTTTTTTAGTTACTTTGGAAAAAAAAATATTTTTTTAGTTACTTTGGAAAAAAAAATATTTTTTTAGTTACTTTGGAAAAAAAAATATTTTTTTAGTTACTTTGGAAAAAAATTTTTTTTTAAATTACTTTGGAAAAAAAATATTTTTTTAGTTACTTTGGAAAAAAAAATATTTTTTTAGTTACTTTGGAAAAAAAAATATTTTTTTAGTTACTTTGGAAAAAAAAATATTTTTTTAGTTACTTTGGAAATTTTTTTTTTTTTAAATTACTTTGGAAAACAAATATTTTTTTAGTTACTTTGGAAAAAAAAATATTTTTTTAGTTACTTTGGAAAAAAAAATATTTTTTTAGTTACTTTGGAAAAAAAAATATTTTTTTAGTTACTTTGGAAAAAAAAATATTTTTTTAGTTACTTTGGAAAAAAAAATATTTTTTTAGTTACTTTGGAAAAAAAAATATTTTTTTAGTTACTTTGGAAAAAAAAATATTTTTTTAGTTACTTTGGAAAAAAAAATATTTTTTTAGTTACTTTGGAAAAAAAAATATTTTTTTAGTTACTTTGGAAAAAAAAATATTTTTTTAGTTACTTTGGAAAAAAAAATATTTTTTTAGTTACTTTGGAAAAAAAAAATTTTTTTTAGTTACTTTGGAAAAAAAATTTTTTTTTTAGTTACTTTGGAAAAAAAAAATTGTTTTAGTTACTTTGGAAAAAAATATATTTTTTAGTTTCTTTGGAAAAAAAATATTTTTTTTAGTTACTTTGGAAAAAAAATATTTTTTTTAGTTTCTTTGGAAAAAAAAATATTTTTTTAGTTACTTTGGAAAAAAAAATATTTTTTTAGTTACTTTGGAAAAAAATATATATTTTTAGTTACTTTGGAAAAAAAAATATTTTTTTAGTTACTTTGGAAAAAAAATATTTTTTTAGTTACTTTGGAAAAAAAAATATTTTTTTAGTTACTTTGGAAAAAAAAATATTTTTTTAGTTACTTTGGAAAAAAATATATATTTTTAGTTACTTTGGAAAAAAAAATATTTTTTTAGTTACTTTGGAAAAAAAAATATTTTTTTAGTTACTTTGGAAAAAAAAATATTTTTTTAGTTACTTTGGAAAAAAAAATATTTTTTTAGTTACTTTGGAAAAAAAAATATTGTTTTAGTTACTTTGGAAAAAAAAATATTTTTTTAGTTACTTTGGAAAAAAAAATATTTTTTTAGTTACTTTGGGAAAAAAAAAATTTTTTAGTTACTTTGGAAAAAAAAAATTTTTTTTAGTTACTTTGGAAAAAAATTTATTTTTTTAGTTTCTTTGGAAAAAAAAATATTTTTTTAGTTACTTTGGAAAAAAAAAATTTTTTTTAGTTACTTTGGAAAAAAAAATATTTTTTTAGTTTCTTTGGAAAAAAAATATTTTTTTTAGTTACTTTGGAAAAAAAAATATTTTTTTAGTTTCTTTGGAAAAAAAATATTTGTTTAGTTACTTTGGAAAAGAAAATATTTTTTTAGTTACTTTGGAAAAAAAAATATTTTTTTAGTTACTTTGGAAAAAAAAATATTTTTTTAGTTACTTTGGAAAAAAAAATATTTTTTTAGTTACTTTGGAAAAAAAAATATTTTTTTAATTACTTTGGAAAAAAAATATTTTTTTAGTTACTTTGGAAAAAAAATTTTTTTTTAGTTACTTTGGAAAAAAAAATATTTTTTTAGTTACTTTGGAAAAAAAAATATTTTTTTAGTTACTTTGGAAAAAAAAATATTTTTTTAGTTACTTTGGAAAAAAAAATATTTTTTTAGTTTCTTTGGAAAAAAAAATATTTTTTTAGTTACTTTGGAAAAAAAAATATTTTTTTAGTTACTTTGGAAAAAAAAATATTTTTTTAGTTACTTTGGAAAAAAAAATATTTTTTTAGTTACTTTGGAAAAAAAAATATTTTTTTAGTTACTTTGGAAAAAAAATATTTTTTTAGTTACTTTGGAAAAAAATAAATATTTTTAGTTACTTTGGAAAAAAAAATATTTTTTTAGTTACTTTGGAAAAAAAAATATTTTTTTAGTTACTTTGGAAAAAAAAATATTTTTTTAGTTACTTTGGAAAAAAAAATATTTTTTTAGTTACTTTGGAAAAAAAATTATTTTTTTAGTTACTTTGGAAAAAAAAATATTTTTTTAGTTACTTTGGAAAAAAAAAATTTTTTTAGTTACTTTGGAAAAAAAAATATTTTTTTAGTTACTTTGGAAAAAAAAAAAAATTTTTAGTTACTTTGGAAAAAAAAATATTTTTTTAGTTACTTTGGAAAAAAAAAATTTTTTTTAGTTACTTTGGGAAAAAAAATATTTTTTTAGTTACTTTGGAAAAAAAAAATTTTTTTTAGTTACTTTGGAAAAAAAAATATTTTTTTAGTTACTTTGGAAAAAAAATATATTTTTTTAGTTACTTTGGAAAAAAAAATATTTTTTTAGTTACTTTGGAAAAAAAAATATTTTTGTAGTTACTTTGGAAAAAAAAATATTTTTTTAGTTACTTTGGAAAAAAAAATATTTTTTTAGTTACTTTGGAAAAAAAAATATTTTTTTAATTACTTTGGAAAAAAAATATTTTTTTAGTTACTTTGGAAAAAAAAAAATTTTTTTAGTTACTTTGGAAAAAAAAATATTTTTTTAGTTACTTTGGAAAAAAAAATATTTTTTTAGTTACTTTGGAAAAAAAAATATTTTTTTAGTTACTTTGGAAAAAAAAATATTTTTTTAGTTACTTTGGAAAAAAAAATATTTTTTTAGTTACTTTGGAAAAAAAAAAAAATTTTTAGTTACTTTGGAAAAAAAAAATTTTTTTTAGTTACTTTGGAAAAAAAAATTTTTTTTTAGTTTCTTTGGAAAAAAAATATATTTTTTAGTTACTTTGGAAAAAAAATATTTTTTTAGTTTCTTTGGAAAAAAAAATATTTTTTTAGTTACTTTGGAAAAAAAAATATTTTTTTAGTTACTTTGGAAAAAAAAATATTTTTTTAGTTACTTTGGAAAAAAAAATATTTTTTTAGTTACTTTGGAAAAAAAATATTTTTTTAGTTACTTTGGAAAAAAAAATATTTTTTTAGTTACTTTGGAAAAAAAAATATTTTTTTAGTTACTTTGGAAAAAAAAATATTTTTTTAGTTACTTTGGAAAAAAAAATATTTTTTTAGTTACTTTGGAAAAAAAAATATTTTTTTAGTTACTTTGGAAAAAAAATATTTTTTTAGTTACTTTGGAAAAAAAAATATTTTTGTAGTTACTTTGGAAAAAAAAATATTTTTTTAGTTACTTTGGAAAAAAAAATATTTTTTTAGTTACTTTGGAAAAAAAAATATTTTTTTAGTTACTTTGGAAAAAAAAATTTTTTTTAGTTACTTTGGAAAAAAAAATATTTTTTTAGTTACTTTGGAAAAAAAAATATTTTTTTAGTTACTTTGGAAAAAAAAATATTTTTTTAGTTACTTTGGAAAAAAATATATTTTTTTAGTTACTTTGGAAAAAAAAATATTTTTTTAGTTACTTTGGAAAAAAAAAAAAAATTTTAGTTACTTTGGAAAAAAAAAAATTTTTTTAGTTACTTTGGAAAAAAAATTTTTTTTTTAGTTTCTTTGGAAAAAAAATATATTTTTTAGTTACTTTGGAAAAAAAATATTTTTTTAGTTTCTTTGGAAAAAAAAATATTTTTTTAGTTACTTTGGAAAAAAAAATTTTTTTTTAGTTACTTTGGAAAAAAAAATATTTTTTTAGTTACTTTGGAAAAAAAAATATTTTTTTAGTTACTTTGGAAAAAAAATATTTTTTTAGTTACTTTGGAAAAAAAAATATTTTTTTAGTTACTTTGGAAAAAAAAATATTTTTTTAGTTACTTTGGAAAAAAAAATATTTTTTTAGTTACTTTGGAAAAAAAAATATTTTTTTAGTTACTTTGGAAAAAAAAATATTTTTTTAGTTACTTTGGAAAAAAAATATTTTTTTAGTTACTTTGGAAAAAAAAATATTTTTGTAGTTACTTTGGAAAAAAAAATATTTTTTTAGTTACTTTGGAAAAAAAAATTTTTTAGTTACTTTGGAAAAAAAAAAATTTTTTAGTTACTTTGGAAAAAAAAAAAAATTTTTAGTTACTTTGGAAAAAAAAAAAAATTTTTAGTTACTTTGGAAAAAAAAATATTTTTTTAGTTACTTTGGAAAAAAAAATATTTTTTTAGTTACTTTGGAAAAAAAAATATTTTTTTAGTTACTTTGGAAAAAAATATATTTTTTTAGTTACTTTGGAAAAAAAAATATTTTTTTAGTTACTTTGGAAAAAAAAATATTTTTTTAGTTACTTTGGGAAAAAAAATATTTTTTTAGTTACTTTGGAAAAAAAAATATTTTTTTAGTTACTTTGGAAAAAAAAAAAAATTTTTAGTTACTTTGGAAAAAAAAAAAATTTTTTAGTTACTTTGGAAAAAAAATTTTTTTTTTAGTTTCTTTGGAAAAAAAATATTCTTTTAGTTACTTTGGAAAAAAAAATATTTTTTTAGTTTCTTTGGAAAAAAAATATTTTTTTAGTTACTTTGGAAAAAAATATATTTTTTTAGTTACTTTGGAAAAAAAAATATTTTTTTAGTTACTTTGGAAAAAAAAATTTTTTTTTAGTTACTTTGGAAAAAAAATATTTTTTTAGTTACTTTGGAAAAAAAAATATTTTTTTAGTTACTTTGGAAAAAAAAATATTTTTTTAGTTACTTTGGAAAAAAAAATATTTTTTTAGTTACTTTGGAAAAAAAAATATTTTTTTAGTTACTTTGGAAAAAAAAATATTTTTTTAGTTACTTTGGAAAAAAAAATATTTTTTTAGTTACTTTGGAAAAAAAAATATTTTTTTAGTTACTTTGGAAAAAAAATATTTTTTTAGTTACTTTGGAAAAAAAAAAAATTTTTTAGTTACTTTGGGAAAATTTTTTTTTTTTTTAGTTACTTTGGAAAAAAAAATATTTTTTTAGTTACTTTGGAAAAAAAAAAAATTTTTTAGTTACTTTGGAAAAAAAAATATTTTTTTAGTTACTTTGGAAAAGAAAATATTTTTTTAGTTACTTTGGAAAAAAAAATATTTTTTTAGTTACTTTGGAAAAAAAAATATTTTTTTAGTTACTTTGGAAAAAAAAATATTTTTTTAGTTACTTTGGAAAAAAAAATATTTTTTTAATTACTTTGGAAAAAAAAATTTTTTTTAGTTACTTTGGAAAAAAAATTTTTTTTTTAGTTACTTTGGAAAAAAAAAATTTTTTTACTTACTTTGGAAAAAAAAATATTTTTTTAGTTACTTTGGAAAAAAAAATATTTTTTTAGTTACTATGGAAAAAAAAAATTTTTTAGTTACTTTGGAAAAAAAAATATTTTTTTAGTTACTTTGGAAAAAATAATATTTTTTTAGTTACTTTGGAAAAAAAAAATTTTTTTTAGTTACTTTGGAAAAAAAAATATTTTTTTAGTTTCTTTGGAAAAAAAAATATTTTTTTAGTTACTTTGGAAAAAAAAATATTTTTTTAGTTACTTTGGAAAAAAAATATTTTTTTAGTTTCTTTGGAAAAAAAAATATTTTTTTAGTTACTTTGGAAAAAAAAATATTTTTTTAGTTACTTTGGAAAAAAAAATATTTTTTTAGTTACTTTGGAAAAAAAAATATTTTTTTAGTTACTTTGGAAAAAAAAATATTTTTTTAGTTACTTTGGAAAAAAAATATTTTTTTAGTTACTTTGGAAAAAAAAATATTTTTTTAGTTACTTTGGAAAAAAAATTATTTTTTTAGTTACTTTGGAAAAAAAATTATTTTTTTAGTTACTTTGGAAAAAAAATTATTTTTTTAGTTACTTTGGAAAAAAAAAAAATTTTTTAGTTACTTTGGAAAAAAAAAATTTTTTTTAGTTACTTTGGAAAAAAAAATATTTTTTTAATTACTTTGGAAAAAAAAAAATTTTTTAGTTACTTTGGAAAAAAAATTTTTTTTTTAGTTACTTTGGAAAAAAAAATATTTTTTTAATTACTTTGGAAAAAAAATATTTTTTTAGTTACTTTGGAAAAAATATTTTTTTTTAGTTACTTTGGAAAAAAAATATTTTTTTAGTTACTTTGGAAAAAAAAATATTTTTTTAGTTACTTTGGAAAAAAAAATATTTTTTTAGTTACTTTGGAAAAAAAAATATTTTTTTAGTTACTTTGGAAAAAAAAATATTTTTTTAGTTACTTTGGAAAAAAAAAAATTTTTTTAGTTACTTTGGAAAAAAAAATATTTTTTTAGTTACTTTGGAAAAAAAAATATTTTTTTAGTTACTTTGGAAAAAAAAATATTTTTTTAGTTACTTTGGAAAAAAAATATTTTTTTAGTTACTTTGGAAAAAAAAATATTTTTTTAGTTACTTTGGAAAAAAAAATATTTTTTTAGTTACTTTGGAAAAAAAAATATTTTTTTAGTTACTTTGGAAAAAAAAATATTTTTTTAGTTACTTTGGAAAAAAAAAATATTTTTTTAGTTACTTTGGAAAAAAAAAAAATTTTTAGTTACTTTGGAAAAAAAAATATTTTTTTAGTTACTTTGGAAAAAAAATATTTTTTTAGTTACTTTGGAAAAAAAAATATTTTTTTAGTTACTTTGGGAAAAAAAAATTTTTTTTAGTTACTTTGGAAAAAAAAAATTTTTTTTAGTTACTTTGGAAAAAAAAAAATTTTTTAGTTTCTTTGGAAAAAAAAATATTTTTTTAGTTACTTTGGAAAAAAAAAAATTTTTTTAGTTACTTTGGAAAAAAAAATATTTTTTTAATTACTTTGGAAAAAAAATATTTTTTTAGTTACTTTGGGAAAAAAAATATTTTTTAGTTACTTGGGAAAAAAAAATATTTTTTTAATTACTTTGGAAAAAAAATATTTTTTTAGTTACTTTGGAAAAAAAATTTTTTTTTTAGTTACTTTGGAAAAAAAAATATTTTTTTAGTTACTTTGGAAAAAAAAATATTTTTTTAGTTACTTTGGAAAAAAAAATATTTTTTTAGTTACTTTGGAAAAAAAAATATTTTTTTAGTTACTTTGGAAAAAAAAATATTTTTTTAGTTACTTTGGAAAAAAAAATATTTTTTTAGTTACTTTGGAAAAAAAATATTTATTTAGTTACTTTGGAAAAAAAATTTTTTTTTTAGTTACTTTGGAAAAAAAATATTTTTTTAGTTACTTTGGAAAAAAAAATTTTTTTTTAGTTACTTTGGAAAAAAAAAAAATTTTTTAGTTACTTTGGAAAAAAAAATATTTTTTTAGTTACTTTGGAAAAAACAATTTTTTTTTAGTTACTTTGGAAAAAAAAAATTTTTTTTAGTTACTTTGGAAAAAAAAAAAAAATTTTAGTTACTTTGGAAAAAAAAAAAAATTTAGTTTCTTTGGAAAAAAAAATATTTTTTTAGTTACTTTGGAAAAAAAAATATTTTTTTAGTTACTTTGGAAAAAAAAATATTTTTTTAGTTACTTTGGAAAAAAAAATATTTTTTTAGTTACTTTGGAAAAAAAAATATTTTTTTAGTTACTTTGGAAAAAAAAAAAAATTTTTAGTTACTTTGGAAAAAAAAATCTTTTTTAGTTACTTTGGAAAAAAAAATTTTTTTTTAGTTACTTTGGAAAAAAAAATATTTTTTTAGTTTCTTTGGAAAAAAAATATTTTTTTAGTTTCTTTGGAAAAAAATAATTTTTTTTAGTTTCTTTGGAAAAAAAAATATTTTTTTAGTTACTTTGGAAAAAAAATTATTTTTTTAGTTACTTTGGAAAAAAAATATTTTTTTAGTTTCTTTGGAAAAAAAAATATTTTTTTAGTTACTTTGGAAAAAAAAATATTTTTTTAATTACTTTGGAAAAAAAAATATTTTTTTAGTTACTTTGGAAAAAAAAATATTTTTTTAGTTACTTTGGAAAAAAAAATATTTTTTTAGTTACTTTGGAAAAAAAATTATTTTTTTAGTTACTTTGGAAAAAAAAATATTTTTTTAGTTACTTTGGAAAAAAATATATTTTTTTAGTTACTTTGGAAAAAAAAATATTTTTTTAATTACTTTGGAAAAAAAAATATTTTTTTAATTACTTTGGAAAAAAAATATTTTTTTAGTTACTTTGGAAAAAAAAAATTTTTTTTAGTTACTTTGGAAAAAAAAAATATTTTTTTAGTTACTTTGGAAAAAAAAATATTTTTTTAGTTACTTTGGAAAAAAAAATATTTTTTTAGTTACTTTGGAAAAAAAAATATTTTTTTAGTTACTTTGGAAAAAAAAAATTTTTTTTAGTTACTTTGGAAAAAAATTTTTTTTTTTAGTTACTTTGGAAAAAAAAAATTTTTTTTAGTTACTTTGGAAAAAAAAAAATTTTTTTAGTTACTTTGGAAAAAAAAAAAATTTTTAGTTTCTTTGGAAAATTTTTTTTTTTTTTAGTTACTTTGGAAAAAAAAATATTTTTTTAGTTTCTTTGGAAAAAAAAATATTTTTTTAGTTACTTTGGAAAAAAAAATATTTTTTTAGTTACTTTGGAAAAAAAAATATTTTTTTAGTTACTTTGGAAAAAAAATATTTTTTTAGTTACTTTGGAAAAAAAAATATTTTTTTAGTTACTTTGGAAAAAAAAATATTTTTTTAGTTACTTTGGAAAAAAAAATATTTTTTTAGTTACTTTGGAAAAAAAAATATTTTTTTAGTTACTTTGGAAAAAAAAATATTTTTTTAGTTACTTTGGAAAAAAAAATATTTTTTTAGTTACTTTGGAAAAAAAAATATTTTTTTAGTTACTTTGGGAAAAAAAAATTTTTTTTAGTTACTTTGGAAAAAAAATATTTTTTTAGTTTCTTTGGAAAAAAAAATATTTTTTTAGTTACTTTGGAAAAAAAAAAATTTTTTAGTTACTTTGGAAAAAAAAAATTTTTTTTAGTTACTTTGGGAAAAAAAATATTTTTTTAGTTTCTTTGGAAAAAAAAAAATTTTTTTAGTTACTTTGGAAAAAAAAATATTTTTTTAGTTTCTTTGGAAAAAAATATATTTTTTTAGTTACTTTGGAAAAGAAAATATTTTTTTAGTTACTTTGGAAAAAAAAATATTTTTTTAGTTACTTTGGAAAAAAAAATTTTTTTTTAGTTACTTTGGAAAAAAAAATATTTTTTTAGTTACTTTGGAAAAAAAAATATTTTTTTAGTTACTTTGGAAAAAAAAAATTTTTTTTAGTTACTTTGGAAAAAAAAATTTTTTTTTAGTTACTTTGGAAAAAAAAATTTTTTTTAGTTACTTTGGAAAAAAAAAAAATTTTTTAGTTACTTTGGAAAAAAAAAAATTTTTTAGTTTCTTTGGAAAAATTTTTTTTTTTTTAGTTACTTTGGAAAAAAAAAATATTTTTTTAGTTTCTTTGGAAAAAAAAATATTTTTTTAGTTACTTTGGAAAAAAAAATATTTTTTTAGTTACTTTGGAAAAAAAAATATTTTTTTAGTTACTTTGGAAAAAAAATATTTTTTTAGTTACTTTGGAAAAAAAAATATTTTTTTAGTTACTTTGGAAAAAAAAATATTTTTTTAGTTACTTTGGAAAAAAAAATATTTTTTTAGTTACTTTGGAAAAAAAAATATTTTTTTAGTTACTTTGGAAAAAAAAATATTTTTTTAGTTACTTTGGAAAAAAAAATATTTTTTTAGTTACTTTGGAAAAAAAAATATTTTTTTAGTTACTTTGGGAAAAAAAAATTTTTTTTAGTTACTTTGGAAAAAAAATATTTTTTTAGTTTCTTTGGAAAAAAAAATATTTTTTTAGTTACTTTGGAAAAAAAAAAAATTTTTAGTTACTTTGGAAAAAAAAAATTTTTTTTAGTTACTTTGGAAAAAAAAATATTTTTTTAGTTTCTTTGGAAAAAAAAAATTTTTTTAGTTACTTTGGAAAAAAAAATATTTTTTTAGTTTCTTTGGAAAAAAATATATTTTTTTAGTTACTTTGGAAAAGAAAATATTTTTTTAGTTACTTTGGAAAAAAAAATATTTTTTTAGTTACTTTGGAAAAAAAAATATTTTTTTAGTTACTTTGGAAAAAAAAATATTTTTTTAGTTACTTTGGAAAAAAAAATATTTTTTTAGTTACTTTGGAAAAAAAAAAATTTTTTAGTTACTTTGGAAAAAAAAAATTTTTTTTAGTTACTTTGGAAAAAAAAATATTTTTTTAGTTTCTTTGGAAAAAAAAAAATTTTTTTAGTTACTTTGGAAAAAAAAATTTTTTTTTAGTTTCTTTGGAAAAAAATATATTTTTTTAGTTACTTTGGAAAAGAAAATATTTTTTTAGTTACTTTGGAAAAAAAAATATTTTTTTAGTTACTTTGGAAAAAAAAATTTTTTTTTAGTTACTTTGGAAAAAAAAATATTTTTTTAGTTGCTTTGGAAAAAAAAATATTTTTTTAGTTACTTTGGAAAAAAAAAATTTTTTTTAGTTACTTTGGAAAAAAAAATTTTTTTTTAGTTACTTTGGAAAAAAAAAATTTTTTTAGTTACTTTGGAAAAAAAAAAAAATTTTTAGTTACTTTGGAAAAAAAAAAATTTTTTAGTTTCTTTGGAAAAATTTTTTTTTTTTTAGTTACTTTGGAAAAAAAAAATATTTTTTTAGTTTCTTTGGAAAAAAAAATATTTTTTTAGTTACTTTGGAAAAAAAAATATTTTTTTAGTTACTTTGGAAAAAAAAATATTTTTTTAGTTACTTTGGAAAAAAAATATTTTTTTAGTTACTTTGGAAAAAAAAATATTTTTTTAGTTACTTTGGAAAAAAAAATATTTTTTTAGTTACTTTGGAAAAAAAAATATTTTTTTAGTTACTTTGGAAAAAAAAATATTTTTTTAGTTACTTTGGAAAAAAAAATATTTTTTTAGTTACTTTGGAAAAAAAAATATTTTTTTAGTTACTTTGGAAAAAAAAATATTTTTTTAGTTACTTTGGGAAAAAAAATTTTTTTTTAGTTACTTTGGAAAAAAAATATTTTTTTAGTTTCTTTGGAAAAAAAAATATTTTTTTAGTTACTTTGGAAAAAAAAAAAATTTTTAGTTACTTTGGAAAAAAAAAATTTTTTTTAGTTACTTTGGAAAAAAAAATATTTTTTTAGTTTCTTTGGAAAAAAAAAATTTTTTTAGTTACTTTGGAAAAAAATATATTTTTTTAGTTTCTTTGGAAAAAAATATATATTTTTAGTTACTTTGGAAAAGAAAATATTTTTTTAGTTACTTTGGAAAAAAAAATATTTTTTTAGTTACTTTGGAAAAAAAAATATTTTTTTAGTTACTTTGGAAAAAAAAATATTTTTTTAGTTACTTTGGAAAAAAAAATATTTTTTTAATTACTTTGGAAAAAAAATATTTTTTTAGTTACTTTGGAAAAAAAAATATTTTTTTAGTTACTTTGGAAAAAAAAATATTTTTTTAGTTACTTTGGAAAAAAAAATATTTTTTTAGTTACTTTGGAAAAAAAAATATTTTTTTAGTTACTTTGGAAAAAAAAATATTTTTTTAGTTACTTTGGAAAAGAAAATATTTTTTTAGTTACTTTGGAAAAAAAAATATTTTTTTAGTTACTTTGGAAAAAAAATATTTTTTTAGTTACTTTGGAAAAAAAAAATATTTTTTTAGTTACTTTGGAAAAAAAAATATTTTTTTAGTTACTTTGGAAAAAAAATATTTTTTTAGTTACTTTGGAAAAAAAAAATATATATTTTTAGTTACTTTGGAAAAAAAAATATTTTTTTAGTTACTTTGGAAAAAAAAATATTTTTTTAGTTACTTTGGAAAAAAAGTTACTTTTTTAGTTACTTTGGAAAAAAATTTTTTTTAGTTACTTTGGAAAAAAAAAAAATTTTTTAGTTACTTTGGAAAAAAAAATATTTTTTTAGTTACTTTGGAAAAAAAGTTACTTTTTTAGTTACTTTGGAAAAAAAAAATGTTTTAGTTACTTTGGAAAAAAAAAAAATTTTTTAGTTACTTTGGAAAAAAAAATATTTTTTTAGTTACTTTGGAAAAAAAATTATTTTTTTAGTTACTTTGGAAAAAAAAATATTTTTTTAGTTACTTTGGAAAAAAAAATATTTTTTTAGTTACTTTGGAAAAAAAAATATTTTTTTAGTTACTTTGGAAAAAAAATAATTTTTTTAGTTACTTTGGAAAAAAAAATATTTTTTTAGTTACTTTGGAAAAAAAAATATTTTTTTAGTTACTTTGGAAAACAAAATATTTTTTTAGTTACTTTGGAAAAAAAAATATTTTTTTAGTTACTTTGGAAAAAAAATAATTTTTTTAGTTACTTTGGAAAAAAA
This sequence comes from Melanostigma gelatinosum, assembly GCF_949748355.1. NCBI lineage: Eukaryota > Metazoa > Chordata > Actinopteri > Perciformes > Zoarcidae > Melanostigma > Melanostigma gelatinosum. The sequence continues at coordinate 185,440 of NW_027635148.1, read as the reverse complement.
AATATTTTTTTAGTTACTTTGGAAAAAAAGTTACTTTTTTAGTTACTTTGGAAAATAAAATATTTTTTTAGTTACTTTGGAAAAAAAAATATTTTTTTAGTTACTTTGGAAAAAAAAATATTTTTTTAGTTATTTTGGAAAAAAAAAAATTTTTTTAGTTACTTTGGAAAAAAAAATATTTTTTTAGTTACTTTGGAAAAAAAAATATTTTTTTAGTTACTTTGGGAAAAAAAATAATTTTTTTAGTTACTTTGGAAAAAAAAATATTTTTTTAGTTACTTTGGAAAAAAAATATTTTTTTAGTTACTTTGGAAAAAAAAATATTTTTTTAGTTACTTTGGAAAAAAAAATATTTTTTTAGTTACTTTGGAAAAAAAAATATTTTTTTAGTTACTTTGGAAAAAAAAATATTTTTTTAGTTACTTTGGAAAATAAAATATTTTTTTAGTTACTTTGGAAAATAAAATATTTTTTTAGTTACTTTGGAAAAAAAGTTACTTTTTTAGTTACTTTGGAAAAAAAGTTACTTTTTTAGTTACTTTGGAAAAAAAGTTACTTTTTTAGTTACTTTGGAAAAAAATTTACTTTTTTAGTTACTTTGGAAAAAAAGTTACTTTTTTAGTTACTTTGGAAAAAAAAATATTTTTTTAGTTACTTTGGAAAAAAATATATTTTTTTAGTTACTTTGGAAAAAAAAATATATTTTTAATTACTTTGGAAAAAAAATAATTTTTTTAGTTACTTTGGAAAAAAAAATATTTTTTTAGTTTCTTTGGAAAAAAATATATTTTTTTAGTTACTTTGGAAAAGAAAATATTTTTTTAGTTACTTTGGAAAAAAAAATATTTTTTTAGTTACTTTGGAAAAAAAAATATTTTTTTAGTTACTTTGGAAAAAAAAATATTTTTTTAGTTACTTTGGAAAAAAAAATATTTTTTTAATTACTTTGGAAAAAAAATATTTTTTTAGTTACTTTGGAAAAAAAAATATTTTTTTAGTTACTTTGGAAAAAAAAATATTTTTTTAGTTACTTTGGAAAAAAAAATATTTTTTTAGTTACTTTGGAAAAAAAAATATTTTTTTAGTTACTTTGGAAAAAAAAATATTTTTTTAGTTACTTTGGAAAAAAAAATATTTTTTTAGTTACTTTGGAAAAAAAAATATTTTTTTAGTTACTTTGGAAAAAAAATATTTTTTTAGTTACTTTGGAAAAAAAAAATATTTTTTTAGTTACTTTGGAAAAAAAAATATTTTTTTAGTTACTTTGGAAAAAAAATATTTTTTTAGTTACTTTGGAAAAAAAAAATATATATTTTTAGTTACTTTGGAAAAAAAAATATTTTTTTAGTTACTTTGGAAAAAAAAATATTTTTTTAGTTACTTTGGAAAAAAAGTTACTTTTTTAGTTACTTTGGAAAAAAAAATTTTTTAGTTACTTTGGAAAAAAAAAAAAATTTTTAGTTACTTTGGAAAAAAAAATATTTTTTTAGTTACTTTGGAAAAAAAGTTACTTTTTTAGTTACTTTGGAAAAAAAAATGTTTTAGTTACTTTGGAAAAAAAAAAAATTTTTTAGTTACTTTGGAAAAAAAAATATTTTTTTAGTTACTTTGGAAAAAAAAATATTTTTTTAGTTACTTTGGAAAAAAAAATATTTTTTTAGTTACTTTGGAAAAAAAAATATTTTTTTAGTTACTTTGGAAAAAAAAATATTTTTTTAGTTACTTTGGAAAAAAAATAATTTTTTTAGTTACTTTGGAAAAAAAAATATTTTTTTAGTTACTTTGGAAAAAAATATATTTTTTTAGTTACTTTGGAAAAAAAAATATTTTTTTAGTTACTTTGGAAAAAAAAATATTTTTTTAGTTACTTTGGAAAAAAAGTTACTTTTTTAGTTACTTTGGAAAATAAAATATTTTTTTAGTTACTTTGGAAAAAAAATATATTTTTTTAGTTACTTTGGAAAAAAAAATATTTTTTTAGTTATTTTGGAAAAAAAAATATTTTTTTAGTTACTTTGGAAAAAAAAATATTTTTTTAGTTACTTTGGAAAAAAAAATATTTTTTTAGTTACTTTGGAAAAAAAATAATTTTTTTAGTTACTTTGGAAAAAAAAATATTTTTTTAGTTACTTTGGAAAAAAAAATATTTTTTTAGTTACTTTGGAAAAAAAAATATTTTTTTAGTTACTTTGGAAAAAAAAATATTTTTTTAGTTACTTTGGAAAAAAATATATTTTTTTAGTTACTTTGGAAAAAAAAATATTTTTTTAGTTACTTTGGAAAATAAAATATTTTTTTAGTTACTTTGGAAAATAAAATATTTTTTTAGTTACTTTGGAAAAAAAGTTACTTTTTTAGTTACTTTGGAAAAAAAGTTACTTTTTTAGTTACTTTGGAAAAAAAGTTACTTTTTTAGTTACTTTGGAAAAAAATTTACTTTTTTAGTTACTTTGGAAAAAAAAATATTTTTTTAGTTACTTTGGAAAAAAAGTTACTTTTTTAGTTACTTTGGAAAAAAAAATATTTTTTTAGTTACTTTGGAAAAAAATATATTTTTTTAGTTACTTTGGAAAAAAAAATATATTTTTAGTTACTTTGGAAAAAAAATAATTTTTTTAGTTACTTTGGAAAAAAAAATATTTTTTTAGTTACTTTGGAAAAAAAAATTTTTTTTTAGTTACTTTGGAAAAAAAAATATTTTTTTAGTTACTTTGGAAAAAAAAATATTTTTTTAGTTACTTTGGAATTTTTTTTTTTTATTTTAGTTACTTTGGGAAAAAAAATATTTTTTTAGTTACTTTGGAAAATAAAATATTTTTTTAGTTACTTTGGAAAACAAAAAATTGTTTTAGTTACTTTGGAAAAAAAAAATTTTTTTAGTTACTTTGGAAAAAAAAAAAATTTTTTAGTTACTTGAAAAAAAAATATTTTTTTAGTTACTTTGGAAAAAAAAATATTTTTTTAGTTATTTTGGAAAAAAAAATATTTTTTTAGTTACTTTGGAAAAAAAAATATTTTTTTAGTTACTTTGGAAAAAAAAATATTTTTTTAGTTACTTTGGAAAAAAAATAATTTTTTTAGTTACTTTGGAAAAAAAAATATTTTTTTAGTTACTTTGGAAAAAAAAATATTTTTTTAGTTACTTTGGAAAAAAAAAATATTTTTTTAGTTACTTTGGAAAAAAAAATATTTTTTTAGTTACTTTGGAAAAAAATATATTTTTTTAGTTACTTTGGAAAAAAAAATATTTTTTTAGTTACTTTGGAAAATAAAATATTTTTTTAGTTACTTTGGAAAATAAAATATTTTTTTAGTTACTTTGGAAAAAAAGTTACTTTTTTAGTTACTTTGGAAAAAAAGTTACTTTTTTAGTTACTTTGGAAAAAAAGTTACTTTTTTAGTTACTTTGGAAAAAAATTTACTTTTTTAGTTACTTTGGAAAAAAAAATATTTTTTTAGTTACTTTGGAAAAAAAGTTACTTTTTTAGTTACTTTGGAAAAAAAAATATTTTTTTAGTTACTTTGGAAAAAAATATATTTTTTTAGTTACTTTGGAAAAAAAAATATATTTTTAGTTACTTTGGAAAAAAAATAATTTTTTTAGTTACTTTGGAAAAAAAAATATTTTTTTAGTTACTTTGGAAAAAAAAATTTTTTTTTAGTTACTTTGGAAAAAAAAATATTTTTTTAGTTACTTTGGAAAAAAAAATATTTTTTTAGTTACTTTGGAAATTTTTTTTTTTATTTTAGTTACTTTGGGAAAAAAAATATTTTTTTAGTTACTTTGGAAAATAAAATATTTTTTTAGTTACTTTGGAAAACAAAAAATTGTTTTAGTTACTTTGGAAAAAAAAATTTTTTTTAGTTACTTTGGAAAAAAAAAAAAATTTTTAGTTACTTGAAAAAAAAATATTTTTTTAGTTACTTTGGAAAAAAAAATATTTTTTTAGTTACTTTGGAAAAAAAAATATTTTTTTAGTTACTTTGGAAAAAAAAATATTTTTTTAGTTACTTTGGAAAAAAAAATATTTTTTTAGTTACTTTGGAAAAAAAATAATTTTTTTAGTTACTTTGGAAAAAAAAATATTTTTTTAGTTACTTTGGAAAAAAAAATATTTTTTTAGTTACTTTGGAAAAAAAAATATTTTTTTAGTTACTTTGGAAAAAAAAATATTTTTTTAGTTACTTTGGAAAAAAAGTTACTTTTTTAGTTACTTTGGAAAATAAAATATTTTTTTAGTTACTTTGGAAAAAAAATATATTTTTTTAGTTACTTTGGAAAAAAAAATATTTTTTTAGTTATTTTGGAAAAAAAAATATTTTTTTAGTTACTTTGGAAAAAAAAATATTTTTTTAGTTACTTTGGAAAAAAAAATATTTTTTTAGTTACTTTGGAAAAAAAATAATTTTTTTAGTTACTTTGGAAAAAAAAATATTTTTTTAGTTACTTTGGAAAAAAAAATATTTTTTTAGTTACTTTGGAAAAAAAAATATTTTTTTAGTTACTTTGGAAAAAAATATATTTTTTTAGTTACTTTGGAAAAAAAAATATTTTTTTAGTTACTTTGGAAAATAAAATATTTTTTTAGTTACTTTGGAAAATAAAATATTTTTTTAGTTACTTTGGAAAAAAAGTTACTTTTTTAGTTACTTTGGAAAAAAAGTTACTTTTTTAGTTACTTTGGAAAAAAAGTTACTTTTTTAGTTACTTTGGAAAAAAATTTACTTTTTTAGTTACTTTGGAAAAAAAAATATTTTTTTAGTTACTTTGGAAAAAAAGTTACTTTTTTAGTTACTTTGGAAAAAAAAATATTTTTTTAGTTACTTTGGAAAAAAATATATTTTTTTAGTTACTTTGGAAAAAAAAATATATTTTTAGTTACTTTGGAAAAAAAATAATTTTTTTAGTTACTTTGGAAAAAAAAATATTTTTTTAGTTACTTTGGAAAAAAAAATTTTTTTTTAGTTACTTTGGAAAAAAAAATATTTTTTTAGTTACTTTGGAAAAAAAAATATTTTTTTAGTTACTTTGGAAATTTTTTTTTTTATTTTAGTTACTTTGGGAAAAAAAATATTTTTTTAGTTACTTTGGAAAATAAAATATTTTTTTAGTTACTTTGGAAAACAAAAAATTGTTTTAGTTACTTTGGAAAAAAAAATTTTTTTTAGTTACTTTGGAAAAAAAAAAAATTTTTTAGTTACTTGAAAAAAAAATATTTTTTTAGTTACTTTGGAAAAAAAAATATTTTTTTAGTTACTTTGGAAAAAAAAATATTTTTTTAGTTACTTTGGAAAAAAAAATATTTTTTTAGTTACTTTGGAAAAAAAATATTTTTTTAGTTACTTTGGAAAAAAAAATATTTTTTTAGTTACTTTGGAAAAAAAAATATTTTTTTAGTTACTTTGGAAAAAAAAATATTTTTTTAGTTACTTTGGAAAAAAAAATATTTTTTTAGTTACTTTGGAAAATAAAATATTTTTTTAGTTACTTTGGAAAAAAAGTTACTTTTTTAGTTACTTTGGAAAAAAAGTTACTTTTTTAGTTACTTTGGAAAAAAAGTTACTTTTTTAGTTACTTTGGAAAAAAATTTACTTTTTTAGTTACTTTGGAAAAAAAAATATTTTTTTAGTTACTTTGGAAAAAAAGTTACTTTTTTAGTTACTTTGGAAAAAAAAATATTTTTTTAGTTACTTTCGAAAAAAAATATTTTTTTTAGTTACTTTGGAAAAAAAATAATTTTTTTAGTTACTTTGGAAAAAAAAATATTTTTTTAGTTACTTTGGAAAAAAAAATATTTTTTTAGTTACTTTGGAAAAAAAAATATTTTTTTAGTTACTTTGGAAAAAAATATATTTTTTTAGTTACTTTGGAAAAAAAAATATTTTTTTAGTTACTTTGGAAAATAAAATATTTTTTTAGTTACTTTGGAAAATAAAATATTTTTTTAGTTACTTTGGAAAAAAAGTTACTTTTTTAGTTACTTTGGAAAAAAAGTTACTTTTTTAGTTACTTTGGAAAAAAAGTTACTTTTTTAGTTACTTTGGAAAAAAATTTACTTTTTTAGTTACTTTGGAAAAAAAAATATTTTTTTAGTTACTTTGGAAAAAAAGTTACTTTTTTAGTTACTTTGGAAAAAAAAATATTTTTTTAGTTACTTTGGAAAAAAATATATTTTTTTAGTTACTTTGGAAAAAAAAATATATTTTTAGTTACTTTGGAAAAAAAATAATTTTTTTAGTTACTTTGGAAAAAAAAAATTTTTTTAGTTACTTTGGAAAAAAAATTTTTTTTTTAGTTACTTTGGAAAAAAAAATATTTTTTTAGTTACTTTGGAAAAAAAAATATTTTTTTAGTTACTTTGGAAATTTTTTTTTTATTTTAGTTACTTTGGGAAAAAAAATATTTTTTTAGTTACTTTGGAAAATAAAATATTTTTTTAGTTACTTTGGAAAAAAAAAAATTGTTTTAGTTACTTTGGAAAAAAAAATTTTTTTTAGTTACTTTGGAAAAAAAAAAAATTTTTTAGTTACTTGAAAAAAAAATATTTTTTTAGTTACTTTGGAAAAAAAAATATTTTTTTAGTTACTTTGGAAAAAAAAAAATTTTTTTAGTTACTTTGGAAAAAAAAATATTTTTTTAGTTACTTTGGAAAAAAAATATTTTTTTAGTTACTTTGGAAAAAAAAATATTTTTTTAGTTACTTTGGAAAAAAAAATATTTTTTTAGTTACTTTGGAAAAAAAAATATTTTTTTAGTTACTTTGGAAAAAAAAATATTTTTTTAGTTACTTTGGAAAATAAAATATTTTTTTAGTTACTTTGGAAAAAAAGTTACTTTTTTAGTTACTTTGGAAAAAAAGTTACTTTTTTAGTTACTTTGGAAAAAAAGTTACTTTTTTAGTTACTTTGGAAAAAAATTTACTTTTTTAGTTACTTTGGAAAAAAAAATATTTTTTTAGTTACTTTGGAAAAAAAGTTACTTTTTTAGTTACTTTGGAAAAAAAAATATTTTTTTAGTTACTTTCGAAAAAAAATATTTTTTTTAGTTACTTTGGAAAAAAAATAATTTTTTTAGTTACTTTGGAAAAAAAAATATTTTTTTAGTTACTTTGGAAAAAAAATTTTTTTTTTAGTTACTTTGGAAAAAAAAATATTTTTTTAGTTACTTTGGAAAAAAAAATATTTTTTTAGTTACTTTGGAAAAAAAATAATTTTTTTAGTTACTTTGGAAAAAAAAATATTTTTTTAGTTACTTTGGAAAAAAAAATATTTTTTTAGTTACTTTGGAAAAAAAAATTTTTTTTTAGTTACTTTGGGAAAAAAAATATTTTTTTAGTTACTTTGGAAAATAAAATATTTTTTTAGTTACTTTGGAAAAAAAAATATTTTTTTAGTTACTTTGGAAAAAAAAAATTTTTTTTAGTTACTTTGGAAAAAAAAATTTTTTTTAGTTACTTTGGAAAAAAAAATTTTTTTTAGTTACTTTGGAAAAAAAAAAATTTTTTTAGTTACTTTGGAAAAAAAAATATTTTTTTAGTTACTTTGGAAAAAAAAATATTTTTTTAGTTACTTTGGAAAAAAAAAAAAAATTTTTAGTTACTTTGGAAAAAAGAATATTTTTTTAGTTACTTTGGAAAAAAATATATTTTTTTAGTTACTTTGGAAAAAAAAATATTTTTTTAGTTACTTTGGAAAATAAAATATTTTTTTAGTTACTTTGGAAAAAAAAAAATTTTTTTAGTTACTTTGGAAAAAAAAAAATTTTTTTAGTTACTTTGGAAAAAAAAATATTTTTTTAGTTACTTTGGAAAAAAAAAAAATGTTTTAGTTACTTTGGAAAAAAAGTTACTTTTTTAGTTACTTTGGAAAAAAAAATATTTTTTTAGTTACTTTGGAAAAAAAGTTACTTTTTTAGTTACTTTGGAAAAAAAAATATTTTTTTAGTTACTTTGGAAAAAAAGTTACTTTTTTAGTTACTTTGGAAAAAAAAAAATTTTTAGTTACTTTGGGAAAAAAAATATTTTTTTAGTTACTTTGGAAAAAAAAATATTTTTTTAGTTACTTTGGAAAAAAAAATATTTTTTTAGTTACTTTGGAAAAAAAAATATTTTTTTAGTTACTTTGGAAAAAAAAATATTTTTTTAGTTACTTTGGAAAAAAAAATATTTTTTTAGTTACTTTGGAAAAAAAAATATTTTTTTAGTTACTTTGGAAAAAAAAATATTTTTTTAGTTACTTTGGAAATTTTTTTTTTTTTTTTAGTTACTTTGGAAAAAAAAATATTTTTTTAGTTACTTTGGAAAAAAACAAATTTTTTTAGTTACTTTGGAAAAAAAAAAATTTTTTTAGTTACTTTGGAAAAAAAAAAAATTTTTAGTTACTTTGGAAAAAAAGTTACTTTTTTAGTTACTTTGGAAAAAAAAATATTTTTTTAGTTACTTTGGAAAAAAAGTTACTTTTTTAGTTACTTTGGAAAAAAAAAAAATTTTTAGTTACTTTGGAAAAAAAGTTACTTTTTTAGTTACTTTGGAAAAAAAAAATTTTTTTAGTTACTTTGGGAAAAAAAATATTTTTTTAGTTACTTTGGAAAAAAATATATTTTTTTAGTTACTTTGGAAAAAAAAATATTTTTTTAGTTACTTTGGGAAAAAAAATATTTTTTTTAGTTACTTTGGAAAAAAAAATTTTTTTTTAGTTACTTTGGAAAAAAAAATATTTTTTTAGTTACTTTGGAAAAAAAAATATTTTTTTAGTTACTTTGGAAAATAAAATATTTTTTTAGTTACTTTGGAAAAAAAAATATTTTTTTAGTTACTTTGGAAAAAAAATATTTTTTTAGTTACTTTGGAAAAAAAAATATTTTTTTAGTTACTTTGGAAAAAAAAATATTTTTTTAGTTACTTTGGAAAAAAAAATATTTTTTTAGTTACTTTGGGAAAAAAAATAATTTTTTTAGTTACTTTGGAAAAAAAAATATTTTTTTAGTTACTTTGGAAAAAAAAATATTTTTTTAGTTACTTTGGAAAAAAAAATATTTTTTTAGTTACTTTGGAAAAAAAAATATTTTTTTAGTTACTTTGGAAAAAAAAATATTTTTTTAGTTACTTTGGAAAAAAAAATATTTTTTTAGTTACTTTGGAAAAAAAAATATTTTTTTAGTTACTTTGGAAAATAAAATATTTTTTTAGTTACTTTGGAAAAAAAGTTACTTTTTTAGTTACTTTGGAAAAAAATTTACTTTTTTAGTTACTTTGGAAAAAAAAATATTTTTTTAGTTACTTTGGAAAAAAAGTTACTTTTTTAGTTACTTTGGAAAAAAAAATATTTTTTTAGTTACTTTGGAAAAAAAAAAAAAATTTTAGTTACTTTGGAAAAAAAAATATTTTTTTAGTTACTTTGGAAAAAAAAAAAATTTTTTAGTTACTTTGGAAAAAAAAATATTTTTTTAGTTACTTTGGAAAAAAAAATATTTTTTTAGTTACTTTGGAAAAAAAAAATTTTTTTTAGTTACTTTGGGAAAAAAAATATTTTTTTAGTTACTTTGGAAAATAAAATATTTTTTTAGTTACTAGGAAAAAAAAATATTTTTTTAGTTACTTTGGAAAAAAAAATTTTTTTTAGTTACTTTGGAAAAAAAGTTACTTTTTTAGTTACTTTGGAAAAAAAAATATTTTTTTAGTTACTTTGGAAAAAAAGTTACTTTTTTAGTTACTTTGGAAAAAAAAATATTTTTTTAGTTACTTTGGAAAAAAAGTTACTTTTTTAGTTACTTTGGAAAAAAAAAATAATTTTTAGTTACTTTGGGAAAAAAAAAATTTTTTAGTTACTTTGGAAAAAAAAATATTTTTTTAGTTTCTTTGGAAAAAAAAATATTTTTTTAGTTACTTTGGAAAAAAAAATATTTTTTTAGTTACTTTGGAAATAAAAATATTTTTTTAGTTACTTTGGAAAAAAAAATATTTTTTTAGTTACTTTGGAAAAAAAATATTTTTTTAGTTACTTTGGAAAAAAAAATATTTTTTTAGTTACTTTGGAAAAAAAAATATTTTTTTAGTTACTTTGGAAAAAAAAATATTTTTTTAGTTACTTTGGAAAAAAAATATTTTTTTAGTTACTTTGGAAAAAAAATATTTTTTTAGTTACTTTGGAAAAAAAATATTTTTTTAGTTACTTTGGAAAAAAAAATATTTTTTTAGTTACTTTGGAAAAAAAAATATTTTTTTAGTTACTTTGGAAAAAAAAATATTTTTTTAGTTACTTTGGGAAAAAAAAAAATTTTTTAGTTACTTTGGAAAAAAAAAATTTTTTTTAGTTACTTTGGGAAAAAAAATATTTTTTTAGTTTCTTTGGGAAAAAAAATATTTTTTTAGTTACTTTGGAAAAAAAAAATTTTTTTTAGTTACTTTGGAAAAAAAATATTTTTTTAGTTTCTTTGGAAAAAAAAAATTTTTTTTAGTTACTTTGGAAAAAATTTTTTTTTTTTAGTTACTTTGGGAAAAAAAATATTTTTTTAGTTACTTTGGAAAATAAAATATTTTTTTAGTTACTTTGGAAAAAAAATTTTTTTTTTAGTTACTTTGGGAAAAAAAATATTTTTTTAGTTACTTTGGAAAAAAAAAAATTTTTTTAGTTACTTTGGAAAAAAAAATTTTTTTTAGTTACTTTGGAAAAAAAAAATTTTTTTTAGTTACTTTGGAAAAAAAAATATTTTTTTAGTTACTTTGGAAAAAAAAATATTTTTTTAGTTACTGTGGAAAAATTTTTTTTTTTTTAGTTACTTTGGAAAAAAAAAAAAAATTTTAGTTACTTTGGAAAAAAGAATATTTTTTTAGTTACTTTGGAAAAAAATATATTTTTTTAGTTACTTTGGAAAAAAAAATATTTTTTTAGTTACTTTGGAAAATAAAATATTTTTTTAGTTACTTTGGAAAAAAAAATATTTTTTTAGTTACTTTGGAAAAAAAAATATTTTTTTAGTTACTTTGGAAAAAAAATATTTTTTTAGTTACTTTGGAAAAAAAAATATTTTTTTAGTTACTTTGGAAAAAAAATAAATTTTTAGTTACTTTGGAAAAAAAAAAAATTTTTTAGTTACTTTGGAAAAAAAGTTACTTTTTTAGTTACTTTGGAAAAAAAAATATTTTTTTAGTTACTTTGGAAAAAAAAATATTTTTTTAGTTACTTTGGAAAAAAAATATTTTTTTAGTTACTTTGGAAAAAAAAATATTTTTTTAGTTACTTTGGAAAAAAAATAAATTTTTAGTTACTTTGGAAAAAAAAAAAATTTTTTAGTTACTTTGGAAAAAAAGTTACTTTTTTAGTTACTTTGGAAAAAAAAATATTTTTTTAGTTACTTTGGAAAAAAAGTTACTTTTTTAGTTACTTTGGAAAAAACAATATTTTTTTAGTTACTTTGGAAAAAAAGTTACTTTTTTAGTTACTTTGGAAAAAAAAAAATTTTTTAGTTACTTTGGGAAAAAAAATATTTTTTTAGTTACTTTGGAAAAAAAAATATTTTTTTAGTTACTTTGGAAAAAAAAATATTTTTTTAGTTACTTTGGAAAAAAAAATATTTTTTTAGTTACTTTGGAAAAAAAAATATTTTTTTAGTTACTTTGGAAAAAAAAATATTTTTTTAGTTACTTTGGAAAAAAAAATATTTTTTTAGTTACTTTGGAAAAAAAAAAATTTTTTTTAGTTACTTTGGAAAAAAAAAATTTTTTTAGTTACTTTGGAAAAAAAAAATTTTTTTTAGTTACTTTGGAAAAAAAAATTTTTTTTAGTTACTTTGGAAAAAAAAAATTTTTTTAGTTACTTTGGAAAAAAAAAATTTTTTTTAGTTACTTTGGAAAAAAAGTTACTTTTTTAGTTACTTTGGAAAAAAAATATTTTTTTAGTTACTTTGGAAAAAAAGTTACTTTTTTAGTTACTTTGGAAAAAAAAATATTTTTTTAGTTACTTTGGAAAAAAAGTTACTTTTTTAGTTACTTTGGAAAAAAAAAAAAATTTTTAGTTACTTTGGGAAAAAAAATATTTTTTTAGTTACTTTGGAAAAAAAAATATTTTTTTAGTTACTTTGGAAAAAAAAATATTTTTTTAGTTACTTTGGGAAAAAAAATATTTTTTTAGTTACTTTGGAAAATAAAATATTTTTTTAGTTACTTTGGAAAAAAAAATATTTTTTTAGTTACTTTGGAAAAAAAAAATTTTTTTTAGTTACTTTGGAAAAAAAAATTTTTTTTAGTTACTTTGGAAAAAAAAAAATTTTTTTAGTTACTTTGGAAAAAAAAATATTTTTTTAGTTACTTTGGAAAAAAAAATATTTTTTTAGTTACTTTGGAAAAAAAAAATTTTTTTTAGTTACTTTGGAAAAAAAAAAATTTTTTTAGTTACTTTGGAAAAAAGAATATTTTTTTAGTTACTTTGGAAAAAAAAATATTTTTTTAGTTACTTTGGAAAAAAAAATATTTTTTTAGTTACTTTGGAAAATAAAATATTTTTTTAGTTACTTTGGAAAAAAAAATATTTTTTTAGTTACTTTGGAAAAAAAAATATTTTTTTAGTTACTTTGGAAAAAAAATATTTTTTTAGTTACTTTGGAAAAAAAAATATTTTTTTAGTTACTTTGGAAAAAAAAATATTTTTTTAGTTACTTTGGGAAAAAAAATAATTTTTTTAGTTACTTTGGAAAAAAAAATATTTTTTTAGTTACTTTGGAAAAAAAAATATTTTTTTAGTTACTTTGGAAAAAAAAATATTTTTTTAGTTACTTTGGAAAATAAAATATTTTTTTAGTTACTTTGGAAAAAAAGTTACTTTTTTAGTTACTTTGGAAAAAAATTTACTTTTTTAGTTACTTTGGAAAAAAAAATATTTTTTTAGTTACTTTGGAAAAAAAGTTACTTTTTTAGTTACTTTGGAAAAAAAAATATTTTTTTAGTTACTTAGGAAAAAAAAATATTTTTTTAGTTACTTTGGAAAAAAAAATATTTTTTTAGTTACTTTGGAAAAAAAATAATTTTTTTAGTTACTTTGGAAAAAAAATTATTTTTTTAGTTACTTTGGAAAAAAAAATATTTTTTTAGTTACTTTGGAAAAAAATATATTTTTTTAGTTACTTTGGAAAAAATTTTTTTTTTTTAGTTACTTTGGGAAAAAAAATATTTTTTTAGTTACTTTGGAAAATAAAATATTTTTTTAGTTACTAGGAAAAAAAAAAATTTTTTTAGTTACTTTGGAAAAAAAAAAAATTTTTTAGTTACTTTGGAAAAAAAGTTACTTTTTTAGTTACTTTGGAAAAAAAGTTATTTTTTTAGTTACTTTGGAAAAAAAGTTACTTTTTTAGTTACTTTGGAAAAAAAAATATTTTTTTAGTTACTTTGGAAAAAAAGTTACTTTTTTAGTTACTTTGGAAAAAAAAAAAAATTTTTAGTTACTTTGGGAAAAAAATTTTTTTTTAGTTACTTTGGAAAAAAAAATATTTTTTTAGTTTCTTTGGGAAAAAAAATATTTTTTTAGTTACTTTGGAAAAAAAAATATTTTTTTAGTTACTTTGGAAAAAAAAATATTTTTTTAGTTACTTTGGAAAAAAATATATTTTTTTAGTTACTTTGGAAAAAAAAATATTTTTTTAGTTACTTTGGAAAAAAAATATTTTTTTAGTTACTTTGGAAAAAAAAATATTTTTTTAGTTACTTTGGAAAAAAAAATATTTTTTTAGTTACTTTGGAAAAAAAAATATTTTTTTAGTTACTTTGGAAAAAAAATAATTTTTTAGTTACTTTGGAAAAAAAATATTTTTTTAGTTACTTTGGAAAAAAAAATATTTTTTTAGTTACTTTGGAAAAAAAAATATTTTTTTAGTTACTTTGGAAAAAAAAATATTTTTTTAGTTACTTTGGAAAAAAAAATATTTTTTTAGTTACTTTGGGAAAAAAAAAATTTTTTTAGTTACTTTGGAAAAAAATTTTTTTTTTTAGTTACTTTGGAAAAAAAAATTTTTTTTAGTTTCTTTGGGAAAAAATATATTTTTTTAGTTACTTTGGAAAAAAAAAAATTTTTTTAGTTACTTTGGAAAAAAAAATATTTTTTTAGTTTCTTTGGAAAAAAAAAAATTTTTTAGTTACTTTGGAAAAAAAAATATTTTTTTAGTTTCTTTGGAAAAAAAATATGTTTTTAGTTACTTTGGAAAAGAAAATATTTTTTTAGTTACTTTGGAAAAAAAAATATTTTTTTAGTTACTTTGGAAAAAAAAATATTTTTTTAGTTACTTTGGAAAAAAAAAAATTTTTTTAGTTACTTTGGAAATTTTTTTTTTTTTTTAATTACTTTGGAAAAAAAAAAATTTTTTAGTTACTTTGGAAAAAAAAAATTTTTTTTAGTTACTTTGGAAAAAAAAATATTTTTTTAGTTACTTTGGAAAAAAAAAATTTTTTTTAGTTACTTTGGAAAAAAATATATTTTTTTAGTTACTTGGAAAAAAAAATATTTTTTTAGTTACTTTGGAAAAAAAAAAAATTTTTTAGTTACTTTGGAAAAAAAAATATTTTTTTAGTTTCTTTGGAAAAAAAATATTTTTTTAGTTACTTTGGAAAAAAAATATTTTTTTAGTTTCTTTGGAAAAAAAAATATTTTTTTAGTTACTTTGGAAAAAAAAATGTTTTTTTAGTTACTTTGGAAAAAAAAATATTTTTTTAGTTACTTTGGAAAAAAAAATATTTTTTTAGTTACTTTGGAAAAAAAATATTTTTTTAGTTACTTTGGAAAAAAAAATATTTTTTTAGTTACTTTGGAAAAAAAATATTTTTTTAGTTACTTTGGAAAAAAAAATATTTTTTTAGTTACTTTGGAAAAAAAAATATTTTTTTAGTTACTTTGGAAAAAAAAATATTTTTTTAGTTACTTTGGGAAAAAAAATATTTTTTTAGTTACTTTGGAAAAAAAAATATTTTTTTAGTTACTTTGGAAAAAAAAATATTTTTTTAGTTACTTTGGAAAAAAAAATATTTTTTTAGTTACTTTGGAAAAAAAAATATTTTTTTAATTACTTTGGAAAAAAAAATTTTTTTTAGTTACTTTGGAAAAAAAAAAATTTTTTTAGTTACTTTGGAAAAAAAAAATATTTTTTTAGTTACTTTGGAAAAAAAATTATTTTTTTAGTTACTTTGGAAAAAAAATTATTTTTTTAGTTACTTTGGAAAAAAAAATATTTTTTTAGTTTCTTTGAAAAAAAAAAATTTTTTTTAGTTACTTTGGAAAAAAAAATATTTTTTTAGTTTCTTTGGAAAAAAAAATATTTTTTTAGTTACTTTGGAAAAAAAAATATTTTTTTAGTTACTTTGGAAAAAAATATCTTTTTTTAGTTACTTTGGAAAAAAAAATATTTTTTTAGTTACTTTGGAAAAAAAAATATTTTTTTAGTTACTTTGGAAAAAAAAATATTTTTTTAGTTACTTTGGAAAAAAAAATATTTTTTTAGTTACTTTGGAAAAAAAAAAATGTTTTAGTTACTTTGGAAAAAAAAATATTTTTTTAGTTACTTTGGAAAAAAAAATATTTTTTTAGTTACTTTGGAAAAAAAAATATTTTTTTAGTTACTTTGGAAAAAAAAAAATTTTTTTAGTTACTTTGGAAAAAAAAATATTTTTTTAGTTTCTTTGGAAAAAAAAATATTTTTTTAGTTACTTTGGAAAAAAAATATTTTTTTAGTTTCTTTGGAAAAAAAATATTTTTTTAGTTACTTTGGAAAAAAAAATATTTTTTTAGTTACTTTGGAAAAAAAAATATTTTTTTAGTTACTTTGGAAAAAAAATATTTTTTTAGTTACTTTGGAAAAAAAATATTTTTTTAGTTACTTTGGAAAAAAAAATATTTTTTTAGTTTCTTTGGAAAAAAAATATTTTTTTAGTTACTTTGGAAAAAAAATATTTTTTTAGTTTCTTTGGAAAAAAAAATATTTTTTTAGTTACTTTGGAAAAAAAAATGTTTTTTTAGTTACTTTGGAAAAAAAAAATATTTTTTTAGTTACTTTGGAAAAAAAAATATTTTTTTAGTTACTTTGGAAAAAAAATATTTTTTTAGTTACTTTGGAAAAAAAAATATTTTTTTAGTTACTTTGGAAAAAAAATATTTTTTTAGTTACTTTGGAAAAAAAAAAAATTTTTTAGTTACTTTGGAAATTTTTTTTTTTTTTTAATTACTTTGGAAAAAAAAAATTGTTTTAGTTACTTTGGAAAAAAAATATTTTTTTAGTTACTTTGGAAAAAAAAATATTTTTTTAGTTACTTTGGAAAAAAAAATATTTTTTTAGTTACTTTGGAAAAAAAAAATTTTTTTTAGTTACTTTGGAAAAAAAATATTTTTTTAGTTACTTTGGAAAAAAAAAAAATTTTTTAGTTACTTTGGAAAAAAAAAAATTTTTTTAGTTACTTTGGAAATTTTTTTTTTTTTTAATTACTTTGGAAAAAAAAAATTTTTTTAGTTACTTTGGAAAAAAAAAAATTTTTTTAGTTACTTTGGAAAAAAAAATATTTTTTTAGTTACTTTGGAAAAAAAAAATTTTTTTTAGTTACTTTGGAAAAAAATATTTTTTTTTAGTTACTTGGAAAAAAAAATATTTTTTTAGTTACTTTGGAAAAAAAAAAAATTTTTTAGTTACTTTGGAAAAAAAAATATTTTTTTAGTTTCTTTGGAAAAAAAATATTTTTTTAGTTACTTTGGAAAAAAAATATTTTTTTAGTTTCTTTGGAAAAAAAATATTTTTTTAGTTACTTTGGAAAAAAAAATGTTTTTTTAGTTACTTTGGAAAAAAAAATATTTTTTTAGTTACTTTGGAAAAAAAAATATTTTTTTAGTTACTTTGGAAAAAAAAATATTTTTTTAGTTACTTTGGAAAAAAAAATATTTTTTTAGTTACTTTGGAAAAAAAAATATTTTTTTAGTTACTTTGGAAAAAAAAATATTTTTTTAGTTACTTTGGAAAAAAAAATATTTTTTTAGTTACTTTGGGAAAAAAAATATTTTTTTAGTTACTTTGGAAAAAAAAATATTTTTTTAGTTACTTTGGAAAAAAAAATATTTTTTTAGTTACTTTGGAAAAAAAAATATTTTTTTAGTTACTTTGGAAAAAAAAAAATGTTTTAGTTACTTTGGAAAAAAAAATATTTTTTTAGTTACTTTGGAAAAAAAAAAATTTTTTTAGTTACTTTGGAAAAAAAAATATTTTTTTAGTTACTTTGGAAAAAAAAAAAAATTTTTAGTTACTTTGGAAAAAAAAATATTTTTTTAGTTTCTTTGGAAAAAAAAATATTTTTTTAGTTACTTTGGAAAAAAAATATTTTTTTTAGTTTCTTTGGAAAAAAAATATTTTTTTAGTTACTTTGGAAAAAAAAATATTTTTTTAGTTACTTTGGAAAAAAAAATATTTTTTTAGTTACTTTGGAAAAAAAAATATTTTTTTAGTTACTTTGGAAAAAAAATATTTTTTTAGTTACTTTGGAAAAAAAAATATTTTTTTAGTTACTTTGGAAAAAAAATATTTTTTTAGTTACTTTGGAAAAAAAAATATTTTTTTAGTTACTTTGGAAAAAAAATTTTTTTTTAGTTACTTTGGAAAAAAAATATATTTTTTTAGTTACTTTGGGAAAAAAAATATTTTTTTAGTTACTTTGGAAAAAAAAATATTTTTTTAGTTACTTTGGAAAAAAAAATATTTTTTTAGTTACTTTGGAAAAAAAAATATTTTTTTAGTTACTTTGGAAAAAAAAAAAAATTTTTAGTTACTTTGGAAAAAAAAATATTTTTTTAGTTTCTTTGGAAAAAAAAATATTTTTTTAGTTACTTTGGAAAAAAAATATTTTTTTAGTTTCTTTGGAAAAAAAATATTTTTTTAGTTACTTTGGAAAAAAAAATATTTTTTTAGTTACTTTGGAAAAAAAAATATTTTTTTAGTTACTTTGGAAAAAAAAATATTTTTTTAGTTACTTTGGAAAAAAAATATTTTTTTAGTTACTTTGGAAAAAAAAATATTTTTTTAGTTACTTTGGAAAAAAAATATTTTTTTAGTTACTTTGGAAAAAAAAATATTTTTTTAGTTACTTTGGAAAAAAAAAATTTTTTTAGTTACTTTGGAAAAAAAAAATATATTTTTAGTTACTTTGGGAAAAAAAATATTTTTTTAGTTACTTTGGAAAAAAAAATATTTTTTTAGTTACTTTGGAAAAAAAAATATTTTTTTAGTTACTTTGGAAAAAAAAATATTTTTTTAGTTACTTTGGAAAAAAAAATATTTTTTTAATTACTTTGGAAAAAAAATATTTTTTTAGTTACTTTGGAAAAAAAAAATTTTTTTTAGTTACTTTGGAAAAAAAAAATATTTTTTTAGTTACTTTGGAAAAAAATTTATTTTTTTAGTTACTTTGGAAAAAAAATTATTTTTTTAGTTACTTTGGAAAAAAAAATATTTTTTTAGTTACTTTGGAAAAAAAAATATTTTTTTAGTTACTTTGGAAAAAAAAATATTTTTTTAGTTACTTTGGAAAAAAAAAAAATTTTTTAGTTACTTTGGAAAAAAAAATATTTTTTTAGTTTCTTTGGAAAAAAAAATATTTTTTTAGTTACTTTGGAAAAAAAATATTTTTTTAGTTTCTTTGGAAAAAAAAATATTTTTTTAGTTACTTTGGAAAAAAAAATATTTTTTTAGTTACTTTGGAAAAAAAAATATTTTTTTAATTACTTTGGAAAAAAAATATTTTTTTAGTTACTTTGGAAAAAAAAAAATTTTTTTAGTTACTTTGGAAAAAAAAAATATTTTTTTAGTTACTTTGGAAAAAAAATTATTTTTTTAGTTACTTTGGAAAAAAAATTATTTTTTTAGTTACTTTGGAAAAAAAAATATTTTTTTAGTTTCTTTGAAAAAAAAAAAAAATTTTTAGTTACTTTGGAAAAAAAAATATTTTTTTAGTTTCTTTGGAAAAAAAAATATTTTTTTAGTTACTTTGGAAAAAAAAATATTTTTTTAGTTACTTTGGAAAAGAATATATTTTTTTAGTTACTTTGGAAAAAAAATATTTTTTTAGTTACTTTGGAAAAAAAAATATTTTTTTAGTTACTTTGGAAAAAAAAATATTTTTTTAGTTACTTTGGAAAAAAAAATATTTTTTTAGTTACTTTGGAAAAAAAAAAATTTTTTAGTTACTTTGGAAAAAAAATTTTTTTTTTAATTACTTTGGAAAAAAAAAATTTTTTTAGTTACTTTGGAAAAAAAAAAAATTTTTTAGTTACTTTGGAAAAAAAAAATTTTTTTTAGTTACTTTGGAAAAAAAAATTTTTTTTAGTTACTTTGGAAAAAAAAAATTTTTTTTAGTTACTTTGGAAAAAAAAAATTTTTTTAGTTACTTTGGAAAAAATAATATTTTTTTAGTTTCTTTGGAAAAAAAAAATTTTTTTAGTTACTTTGGAAAAAATAATATTTTTTTAGTTTCTTTGGAAAAAAATTTTTTTTTTTAGTTACTTTGGAAAAAAATATATTTTTTTAGTTACTTTGGAAAAGAAAATATTTTTTTAGTTACTTTGGAAAAAAAAAAATTTTTTTAGTTACTTTGGAAAAAAAAAATATTTTTTTAGTTACTTTGGAAAAAAAAATATTTTTTTAGTTACTTTCGAAAAAAAAATATTTTTTTAGTTTCTTTGGAAAAAAAAAAAATTTTTTAGTTACTTTGGAAAAAAAAAAATTTTTTTAGTTACTTTGGAAAAAAAAATATTTTTTTAGTTACTTTGGAAAAAAAAATATTTTTTTAGTTACTTTGGAAAAAAAAATATTTTTTTAGTTACTTTGGAAAAAAAAATATTTTTTTAGTTACTTTGGAAAAAAAAATATTTTTTTAGTTACTTTGGAAAAAAAAAAAAATTTTTAGTTACTTTGGAAATTTTTTTTTTTTTTTAATTACTTTGGAAAAAAAAAATTGTTTTAGTTACTTTGGAAAAAAAATTTTTTTTTTAGTTACTTTGGAAAAAAAAATATTTTTTTAGTTACTTTGGAAAAAAAAAATTTTTTTAGTTACTTTGGAAAAAATTTTTTTTTTTTAGTTACTTTGGAAAAAAAAAATTTTTTTAGTTACTTTGGAAAAAATAATATTTTTTTAGTTTCTTTGGAAAAAAAAATTTTTTTTAGTTACTTTGGAAAAAATAATATTTTTTTAGTTTCTTTGGAAAATTTTTTTTTTTTTTAGTTACTTTGGAAAAAAATATATTTTTTTAGTTACTTTGGAAAAGAAAATATTTTTTTAGTTACTTTGGAAAAAAAAATATTTTTTTAGTTACTTTGGAAAAAAAAATATTTTTTTAGTTACTTTGGAAAATTTTTTTTTTTTTAATTACTTTGGAAAAAAAATATTTTTTTAGTTACTTTGGAAAAAAAAATATTTTTTTAGTTACTTTGGAAAAAAAAATATTTTTTTAGTTACTTTGGAAAAAAAAATATTTTTTTAGTTACTTTGGAAAAAAAAATATTTTTTTAGTTACTTTGGAAAAAAAAATATTTTTTTAGTTACTTTGGAAAAAAAAATATTTTTTTAGTTACTTTGGAAAAAAAAATATTTTTTTAGTTACTTTGGAAAAAAAATTTTTTTTAGTTAATTTGGAAAGAAAAATATTTTTTTAGTTTCTTTGGAAAAAAAAATATTTTTTTAGTTACTTTGGAAAAAAAAATATTTTTTTAGTTTCTTTGGAAAAAAAAATATTTTTTTAGTTACTTTGGAAAAGAAAATATTTTTTTAGTTACTTTGGAAAAAAAAATATTTTTTTAGTTACTTTGGAAAAAAAAATATTTTTTTAGTTACTTTGGAAAAAAAAAAATTTTTTTAGTTACTTTGGAAAAAAAAATATTTTTTTAGTTTCTTTGGAAAAAAAAATATTTTTTTAGTTACTTTGGAAAAGAAAATATTTTTTTAGTTACTTTGGAAAAAAAAATATTTTTTTAGTTACTTTGGAAAAAAAAATATTTTTTTAGTTACTTTGGAAAAAAAAATATTTTTTTAGTTACTTTGGAAAAAAAATATTTTTTTAGTTACTTTGGAAAAAAAAATATTTTTTTAGTTACTTTGGAAAAAAAATATTTTTTTAGTTACTTTGGAAAAAAAAATATTTTTTTAGTTACTTTGGAAAAAAAATTTTTTTTTAGTTACTTTGGAAAAAAAAAATATTTTTTTAGTTACTTTGGAAAAAAAAATATTTTTTTAGTTACTTTGGAAAAAAAAATATTTTTTTAATTACTTTGGAAAAAAAATATTTTTTTAGTTACTTTGGAAAAAAAAAAATTTTTTTAGTTACTTTGGAAAAAAAAAATATTTTTTTAGTTACTTTGGAAAAAAAATTATTTTTTTAGTTACTTTGGAAAAAAAATTATTTTTTTAGTTACTTTGGAAAAAAAAATATTTTTTTAGTTTCTTTGAAAAAAAAAAAATTTTTTAGTTACTTTGGAAAAAAAAATATTTTTTTAGTTTCTTTGGAAAAAAAAATATTTTTTTAGTTACTTTGGAAAAAAAAATATTTTTTTAGTTACTTTGGAAAAGAATATATTTTTTTAGTTACTTTGGAAAAAAAATATTTTTTTAGTTACTTTGGAAAAAAAAATATTTTTTTAGTTACTTTGGGAAAAAAAATATTTTTTTAGTTACTTTGGAAAAAAAAATATTTTTTTAGTTACTTTGGAAAAAAAAAAATTTTTTAGTTACTTTGGAAAAAAATTTTTTTTTTTAATTACTTTGGAAAAAAAAAATTTTTTTAGTTACTTTGGAAAAAAAAAAATTTTTTAGTTACTTTGGAAAAAAAAAATTTTTTTTAGTTACTTTGGAAAAAAAAATTTTTTTTAGTTACTTTGGAAAAAAAAAATTTTTTTTAGTTACTTTGGAAAAAAAAATTTTTTTTAGTTACTTTGGAAAAAATAATATTTTTTTAGTTTCTTTGGAAAAAAAAAATTTTTTTAGTTACTTTGGAAAAAATAATATTTTTTTAGTTTCTTTGGAAAAAAATTTTTTTTTTTAGTTACTTTGGAAAAAAATATATTTTTTTAGTTACTTTGGAAAAGAAAATATTTTTTTAGTTACTTTGGAAAAAAAAAATATTTTTTTAGTTACTTTGGAAAAAAAAAATATTTTTTTAGTTACTTTGGAAAAAAAAATATTTTTTTAGTTACTTTCGAAAAAAAAATATTTTTTTAGTTTCTTTGGAAAAAAAAATATTTTTTTAGTTACTTTGGAAAAAAAAATATTTTTTTAGTTACTTTGGAAAAAAAAATATTTTTTTAGTTACTTTGGAAAAAAAAATATTTTTTTAGTTACTTTGGAAAAAAAAATATTTTTTTAGTTACTTTGGAAAAAAAAATATTTTTTTAGTTACTTTGGAAAAAAAAATATTTTTTTAGTTACTTTGGAAAAAAAAAAATTTTTTTAGTTACTTTGGAAATTTTTTTTTTTTTTTAATTACTTTGGAAAAAAAAAATTGTTTTAGTTACTTTGGAAAAAAAATTTTTTTTTTAGTTACTTTGGAAAAAAAAATATTTTTTTAGTTACTTTGGAAAAAAAAAATTTTTTTAGTTACTTTGGAAAAATTTTTTTTTTTTTAGTTACTTTGGAAAAAAAAAAATTTTTTAGTTACTTTGGAAAAAATAATATTTTTTTAGTTTCTTTGGAAAAAAAAATTTTTTTTAGTTACTTTGGAAAAAATAATATTTTTTTAGTTTCTTTGGAAAATTTTTTTTTTTTTTAGTTACTTTGGAAAAAAATATATTTTTTTAGTTACTTTGGAAAAGAAAATATTTTTTTAGTTACTTTGGAAAAAAAAATATTTTTTTAGTTACTTTGGAAAAAAAAATATTTTTTTAGTTACTTTGGAAAAAAAAATATTTTTTTAATTACTTTGGAAAATTTTTTTTTTTTTAATTACTTTGGAAAAAAAATATTTTTTTAGTTACTTTGGAAAAAAAAATATTTTTTTAGTTACTTTGGAAAAAAAAATATTTTTTTAGTTACTTTGGAAAAAAAAATATTTTTTTAGTTACTTTGGAAAAAAAAATATTTTTTTAGTTACTTTGGAAAAAAAAATATTTTTTTAGTTACTTTGGAAAAAAAAATATTTTTTTAGTTACTTTGGAAAAAAAAATATTTTTTTAGTTACTTTGGAAAAAAAAAATTTTTTAGTTAATTTGGAAAGAAAAATATTTTTTTAGTTTCTTTGGAAAAAAAAATATTTTTTTAGTTACTTTGGAAAAAAAAATATTTTTTTAGTTTCTTTGGAAAAAAAAATATTTTTTTAGTTACTTTGGAAAAGAAAATATTTTTTTAGTTACTTTGGAAAAAAAAATATTTTTTTAGTTACTTTGGAAAAAAAAATATTTTTTTAGTTACTTTGGAAAAAAAAAAATTTTTTTAGTTACTTTGGAAAAAAAAATATTTTTTTAATTACTTTGGAAAAAAAAATATTTTTTTAGTTACTTTGGAAAAAAAAAAAATTTTTTAGTTACTTTGGAAAAAAAAATATTTTTTTAGTTACTTTGGAAAAAAAAATATTTTTTTAGTTACTTTGGAAAAAAAAATATTTTTTTAGTTACTTTGGAAAAAAAAATTTTTTTTTAGTTACTTTGGAAAAAAAAAATTTTTTTTAGTTACTTTGGAAAAAAAAATATTTTTTTAGTTACTTTGGAAAAAAAAAAAATTTTTTAGTTACTTTGGAAAAAAATAATTTTTTTTAGTTTCTTTGGAAAAAAAATATTTTTTTAGTTACTTTGGAAAAAAAAAATTGTTTTAGTTACTTTGGAAAAAAAATATTTTTTTAGTTTCTTTGGAAAAAAAAATATTTTTTTAGTTACTTTGGAAAAAAAAATATTTTTTTAGTTACTTTGGAAAAAAAATTATTTTTTTAGTTACTTTGGAAAAAAAATTATTTTTTTAGTTACTTTGGAAAACAAAATATTTTTTTAGTTACTTTGGAAAAAAAAATATTTTTTTAGTTACTTTGGAAAAAAAAAAATTTTTTTAGTTACTTTGGAAAAAAAAATTTTTTTTTAATTACTTTGGAAAAAAAATATTTTTTTAGTTACTTTGGAAAAAAACATTTTTTTTAGTTACTTTGGAAAAAAAAATATTTTTTTAGTTACTTTGGAAAAAAAAATTGTTTTAGTTACTTTGGAAAAAAAATATTTTTTTAGTTACTTTGGAAAAAAAAAATTTTTTTTAGTTTCTTTGGAAAAAAAAATTTTTTTTTAGTTACTTTGGAAAAAAAAATATTTTTTTAGTTTCTTTGGGAAAAAAAATATTTTTTTAGTTACTTTGGAAAAAAAAATATTTTTTTAGTTACTTTGGAAAAAAAATATTTTTTTAGTTACTTTGGAAAAAAAAATATTTTTTTAGTTACTTTGGGAAAAAAAATATTTTTTTAGTTACTTTGGAAAAAAAAATATTTTTTTAGTTACTTTGGAAAAAAAAATATTTTTTTAGTTACTTTGGAAAAAAAAATATTTTTTTAATTACTTTGGAAAAAAAATATTTTTTTAGTTTCTTTGGAAAAAAAAATATTTTTTTAGTTACTTTGGAAAAGAAAATATTTTTTTAGTTACTTTGGAAAAAAAAATATTTTTTTAGTTACTTTGGAAAAAAAAATATTTTTTTAGTTACTTTGGAAAAAAAAATATTTTTTTAGTTACTTTGGAAAAAAAAATATTTTTTTAATTACTTTGGAAAAAAAAAAAATTTTTTAGTTACTTTGGAAAAAAAAAATTTTTTTTAGTTACTTTGGAAAAAAAAATATTTTTTTAGTTACTTTGGAAAAAAAAATATTTTTTTAGTTACTTTGGAAAAAAAAATATTTTTTTAGTTACTTTGGAAAAAAAAATATTTTTTTAGTTACTTTGGAAAAAAAAATTTTTTTTTAGTTTCTTTGGAAAAAAAAATATTTTTTTAGTTACTTTGGAAAAAAAAAAATTTTTTTAGTTACTTTGGAAAAAAAAAAATTTTTTAGTTACTTTGGAAAAAAAATTATTTTTTAGTTACTTTGGAAAACAAAATATTTTTTTAGTTACTTTGGAAAAAAAAATATTTTTTAGTTACTTTGGAAAAAAAAAATTTTTTTTAGTTACTTTGGAAAAAAAAATATTTTTTTAATTACTTTGGAAAAAAAATATTTTTTTAGTTACTTTGGAAAAAAAACATTTTTTTTAGTTACTTTGGAAAAAAAAAATTTTTTTTAGTTACTTTGGGAAAAAAAAATTGTTTTAGTTACTTTGGAAAAAAAAAATTTTTTTAGTTACTTTGGAAAAAAAAAATGTTTTTTAGTTTCTTTGGAAAAAAAAATTTTTTTTAGTTACTTTGGAAAAAAAAATATTTTTTTAGTTTCTTTGGGAAAAAAAATATTTTTTTAGTTACTTTGGAAAAAAAAATATTTTTTTAGTTACTTTGGAAAAAAAAATATTTTTTTAGTTACTTTGGAAAAAAAAATATTTTTTTAGTTACTTTGGAAAAAAAAATATTTTTTTAGTTACTTTGGAAAAAAAAATATTTTTTTTAGTTACTTTGGAAAAAAAAAATATTTTTTTAGTTACTTTGGGAAAAAAATATTTTTTAATTACTTTGGAAAAAAAAAATTTTTTTAGTTACTTTGGAAAAAAAAATTTTTTTAGTTACTTTGGAAAAAAAAAAATATTTTTTTAGTTACTTTGGAAAAAAAAAAATTTTTTTAGTTACTTTGGAAAAAAAAAATATTTTTTTAGTTACTTTGGAAAAAAAATAAATTTTTTTAGTTACTTTGGAAAAAAATAATTTTTTTTAGTTTCTTTGGAAAAAAAAATATTTTTTTAGTTACTTTGGAAAAAAAAATATTTTTTTAGTTACTTTGGAAAAAAATATTTTTTTAGTTTCTTTGGAAAAAAAAATATTTTTTTAGTTACTTTGGAAAAAAAAATATTTTTTTAGTTACTTTGGAAAAAAAATTATTTTTTTAGTTACTTTGGAAAAAAAATTATTTTTTTAGTTACTTTGGAAAAAAAATATTTTTTTAGTTTCTTTGGAAAAAAAAATATTTTTTTAGTTACTTTGGAAAAAAAAATATTTTTTTAGTTACTTTGGAAAAAAAATTATTTTTTTAGTTACTTTGGAAAAAAAATTATTTTTTTAGTTTACTTTGGAAAACAAAATATTTTTTTAGTTACTTTGGAAAAAAAAATATTTTTTTAGTTACTTTGGAAAAAAAAAAATTTTTTTTAGTTACTTTGGAAAAAAAATATTTTTTTAATTACTTTGGAAAAAAAATATTTTTTTAGTTACTTTGGAAAAAAACATTTTTTTTAGTTACTTTGGAAAAAAAATATTTTTTAATTACTTTGGAAAAAAAAAATTTTTTTAGTTACTTTGGAAAAAAAAAATTTTTTAGTTACTTTGGAAAAAAAAATATTTTTTTAGTTACTTTGGAAAAAAAAATATTTTTTTAGTTACTTTGGAAAAAAAAAATATTTTTTTAGTTACTTTGGAAAAAAAAAAAAAATTTTAGTTACTTTGGAAAAAAATAATTTTTTTTAGTTTCTTTGGAAAAAAAAAAAATTTTTTAGTTACTTTGGAAAAAAAAATATTTTTTAGTTACTTTGGAAAAAAAATATTTTTTTAGTTTCTTTGGAAAAAAAAATATTTTTTTAGTTACTTTGGAAAAAAAAATATTTTTTTAGTTACTTTGGAAAAAAAATTATTTTTTTAGTTACTTTGGAAAAAAAATTATTTTTTTAGTTACTTTGGAAAACAAAATATTTTTTTAGTTACTTTGGAAAAAAAAAATATTTTTTTAGTTACTTTGGAAAAAAAAATTTTTTTTAGTTACTTTGGAAAAAAAAAATATTTTTTTAGTTACTTTGGAAAAAAAAAAAATTTTTTAGTTACTTTGGAAAAAAATAATTTTTTTAGTTTCTTTGGAAAAAAAAATATTTTTTTAGTTACTTTGGAAAAAAAAATATTTTTTTAGTTACTTTGGAAAAAAAAATATTTTTTTAGTTTCTTTGGAAAAAAAAATATTTTTTAGTTACTTTGGAAAAAAAAATATTTTTTTAGTTACTTTGGAAAAAAAATTATTTTTTTAGTTACTTTGGAAAAAAAATTATTTTTTTAGTTACTTTGGAAAAAAAATATTTTTTTAGTTTCTTTGGAAAAAAAAAATATTTTTTTAGTTACTTTGGAAAAAAAAATATTTTTTTAGTTACTTTGGAAAAAAAATTATTTTTTTAGTTACTTTGGAAAAAAAATTATTTTTTTAGTTACTTTGGAAAACAAAATATTTTTTTAGTTACTTTGGAAAAAAAAATATTTTTTTAGTTACTTTGGAAAAAAAAAATTTTTTTTAGTTACTTTGGAAAAAAAAATATTTTTTTAATTACTTTGGAAAAAAAATATTTTTTTAGTTACTTTGGAAAAAAACATTTTTTTTAGTTACTTTGGAAAAAAAAATATTTTTTTAATTACTTTGGAAAAAAAAAATTTTTTTAGTTACTTTGGAAAAAAAAATTTTTTTTAGTTACTTTGGAAAAAAAAAATATTTTTTTAGTTACTTTGGAAAAAAAAAATTTTTTTTAGTTACTTTGGAAAAAAAAAATATTTTTTTAGTTACTTTGGAAAAAAAAAAAATTTTTTAGTTACTTTGGAAAAAAATAATTTTTTTTAGTTTCTTTGGAAAAAAAAATATTTTTTTAGTTACTTTGGAAAAAAAATTATTTTTTTAGTTACTTTGGAAAAAAAATATTTTTTTAGTTTCTTTGGAAAAAAAAATTTTTTTTTAGTTACTTTGGAAAAAAAAATATTTTTTTAGTTACTTTGGAAAAAAAATTATTTTTTTAGTTACTTTGGAAAAAAAATTATTTTTTTAGTTACTTTGGAAAACAAAATATTTTTTTAGTTACTTTGGAAAAAAAAATATTTTTTTAGTTACTTTGGAAAAAAAAAATTTTTTTTAGTTACTTTGGAAAAAAAAATATTTTTTTAATTACTTTGGAAAAAAAATATTTTTTTAGTTACTTTGGAAAAAAACATTTTTTTTAGTTACT
Organism: Melanostigma gelatinosum; assembly: GCF_949748355.1. Classification (NCBI taxonomy): domain Eukaryota; kingdom Metazoa; phylum Chordata; class Actinopteri; order Perciformes; family Zoarcidae; genus Melanostigma; species Melanostigma gelatinosum. The sequence goes on along the minus strand of NW_027635148.1, from coordinate 157,371 downwards.
TTGGAAAAAAAAATATTTTTTTAGTTACTTTGGAAAAAAAAATTGTTTTAGTTACTTTGGAAAAAAAATATTTTTTTAGTTACTTTGGAAAAAAAATATTTTTTTAGTTACTTTGGAAAAAAAAATTTTTTTTTAGTTTCTTTGGAAAAAAAAATTTTTTTTAGTTACTTTGGAAAAAAAAATATTTTTTTAGTTTCTTTGGGAAAAAAAATATTTTTTTAGTTACTTTGGAAAAAAAAATTTTTTTTAGTTACTTTGGAAAAAAAAAATATTTTTTTAGTTACTTTGGAAAAAAAAAATTTTTTTTAGTTACTTTGGAAAAAAAAAATATTTTTTTAGTTACTTTGGAAAAAAAAAAAATTTTTTAGTTACTTTGGAAAAAAATAATTTTTTTTAGTTTCTTTGGAAAAAAAAATATTTTTTTAGTTACTTTGGAAAAAAAATTATTTTTTTAGTTACTTTGGAAAAAAAATATTTTTTTAGTTTCTTTGGAAAAAAAAATTTTTTTTTAGTTACTTTGGAAAAAAAAATATTTTTTTAGTTACTTTGGAAAAAAAATTATTTTTTTAGTTACTTTGGAAAAAAAATTATTTTTTTAGTTACTTTGGAAAACAAAATATTTTTTTAGTTACTTTGGAAAAAAAAATATTTTTTTAGTTACTTTGGAAAAAAAAAATTTTTTTTAGTTACTTTGGAAAAAAAAATATTTTTTTAATTACTTTGGAAAAAAAATATTTTTTTAGTTACTTTGGAAAAAAACATTTTTTTTAGTTACTTTGGAAAAAAAAATATTTTTTTAGTTACTTTGGAAAAAAAAATTGTTTTAGTTACTTTGGAAAAAAAATATTTTTTTAGTTACTTTGGAAAAAAAATATTTTTTTAGTTACTTTGGAAAAAAAAATTTTTTTTTAGTTTCTTTGGAAAAAAAAATTTTTTTTTAGTTACTTTGGAAAAAAAAATATTTTTTTAGTTTCTTTGGGAAAAAAAATATTTTTTTAGTTACTTTGGAAAAAAAAATATTTTTTTAGTTACTTTGGAAAAAAAAATATTTTTTTAGTTACTTTGGAAAAAAAAATATTTTTTTAGTTACTTTGGAAAAAAAAATATTTTTTTAGTTACTTTGGAAAAAAAAATATTTTTTTAGTTACTTTGGAAAAAAAAATATTTTTTTAGTTACTTTGGAAAAAAAAATATTTTTTTAATTACTTTGGAAAAAAAAATATTTTTTTAGTTACTTTGGAAAAAAAAATAATTTTTTAGTTACTTTGGAAAAAAAAAATATTTTTTAGTTACTTTGGAAAAAAATATATTTTTTTAGTTACTTTGGAAAAAAAAAATATTTTTTTAGTTACTTTGGAAAAAAAAATATTTTTTTAGTTACTTTGGAAAAAAAAAATTTTTTTAGTTACTTTGGAAAAAAAAAGTTTTTTTTTAGTTACTTTGGAAAAAAAAAATTTTTTTAGTTTCTTTGGAAAAAAAAATTTTTTTTTAGTTACTTTGGAAAAAAAAATATTTTTTTAGTTTCTTTGGGAAAAAAAATATTTTTTTAGTTACTTTGGAAAAAAAAATATTTTTTTAGTTACTTTGGAAAAAAAAATATTTTTTTAGTTACTTTGGAAAAAAAAATATTTTTTTAGTTACTTTGGAAAAAAAATATTTTTTTAGTTACTTTGGAAAAAAATAATATTTTTTTAGTTACTTTGGAAAAAAAAATATTTTTTTAGTTACTTTGGAAAAAAAATATTTTTTAGTTACTTTGGAAAAAAAAATATTTTTTTAGTTACTTTGGAAAAAAAATATTTTTTTAGTTACTTTGGAAAAAAAAATATTTTTTTAGTTACTTTGGAAAAAAAAATATTTTTTTAGTTACTTTGGAAAAAAAAATATTTTTTTAGTTACTTTGGGAAAAAAAATATTTTTTTAGTTACTTTGGAAAAAAAAATATTTTTTTAGTTACTTTGGAAAAAAAAATATTTTTTTAGTTACTTTGGAAAAAAAAATATTTTTTTAGTTACTTTGGAAAAAAAAATATTTTTTTAATTACTTTGGAAAAAAAATATTTTTTTAGTTACTTTGGAAAAATTTTTTTTTTTTTAGTTACTTTGGAAAAAAAATATATTTTTTTAGTTACTTTGGAAAAAAAATTATTTTTTTAGTTACTTTGGAAAAAAAATTATTTTTTTAGTTACTTTGGAAAAAAAAATATTTTTTTAGTTTCTTTGAAAAAAAAAAAATTTTTTAGTTACTTTGGAAAAAAAATTATTTTTTTAGTTTCTTTGGAAAAAAAATATATTTTTTTAGTTACTTTGGAAAAAAAAATATTTTTTTAGTTACTTTGGAAAAAAATATATTTTTTTAGTTACTTTGGAAAAAAATATATTTTTTTAGTTACTTTGGAAAAAAAAATATTTTTTTAGTTACTTTGGAAAAAAAAATATTTTTTTAGTTACTTTGGAAAAAAAAATATTTTTTTAGTTACTTTGGAAAAAAAAATATTTTTTTAGTTACTTTGGAAAAAAAAAAAAAATTTTAGTTACTTTGGAAATTTTTTTTTTTTTTTAATTACTTTGGAAAAAAAAATTTTTTTTAGTTACTTTGGAAAAAAAAATTTTTTTTTAGTTACTTTGGAAAAAAAAATATTTTTTTAGTTACTTTGGAAAAAAAAAAATTTTTTAGTTACTTTGGAAAAAAAAATATTTTTTTAGTTACTTTGGAAAAAAAAAAAATTTTTTAGTTACTTTGGAAAAAAAAATATTTTTTTAGTTTCTTTGGAAAAAAAAATTTTTTTTAGTTACTTTGGAAAAAATAATATTTTTTTAGTTACTTTGGAAAAAAAAATATTTTTTTAGTTACTTTGGAAAAAAAAAATTTTTTTTAGTTACTTTGGAAAAAAAAATATTTTTTTAATTACTTTGGAAAAAAAATATTTTTTTAGTTACTTTGGAAAAAAAAATTGTTTTAGTTACTTTGGAAAAAAAAATATTTTTTTAATTACTTTGGAAAAAAAATATTTTTTTAGTTACTTTGGAAAAAAAAAATATTTTTTTAGTTACTTTGGAAAAAAAAATATTTTTTTAGTTACTTTGGAAAAAAAAAATATTTTTTTAGTTACTTTGGAAAAAAAAATATTTTTTTAGTTACTTTGGAAAAAAAAATTTGTTTTAGTTACTTTGGAAAAAAAAATATTTTTTTAGTTTCTTTGGAAAAAAAATTATTTTTTTAGTTACTTTGGAAAAAAAAATATTTTTTTAGTTACTTTGGAAAAAAAAATATTTTTTTAGTTACTTTGGAAAAAAAAATATTTTTTTAGTTTCTTTGGAAAAAAAAATATTTTTTTAGTTACTTTGGAAAAAAAAATATTTTTTTAGTTACTTTGGAAAAAAAAATATTTTTTTAATTACTTTGGAAAAAAAATATTTTTTTAGTTACTTTGGAAAAAAACATTTTTTTTAGTTACTTTGGAAAAAAAAATATTTTTTTAGTTACTTTGGAAAAAAAAATTGTTTTAGTTACTTTGGAAAAAAAATATTTTTTTAGTTACTTTGGAAAAAAAAAATTTTTTTTAGTTTCTTTGGAAAAAAAAATTTGTTTTTAGTTACTTTGGAAAAAAAAATATTTTTTTAGTTTCTTTGGGAAAAAAAATATTTTTTTAGTTACTTTGGAAAAAAAAATATTTTTTTAGTTACTTTGGGAAAAAAAATATTTTTTTAGTTACTTTGGAAAAAAAAATATTTTTTTAGTTACTTTGGAAAAAAAAATATTTTTTTAGTTACTTTGGAAAAAAAAATATTTTTTTAGTTACTTTGGAAAAAAAAATATTTTTTTAATTACTTTGGAAAAAAAAAATTTTTTTAGTTACTTTGGAAAAAAAAAAATTTTTTTAGTTACTTTGGAAAAAAAAAATATTTTTTTAGTTACTTTGGAAAAAAAATTATTTTTTTAGTTACTTTGGAAAAAAAATTATTTTTTTAGTTACTTTGGAAAAAAATATATTTTTTTAGTTTCTTTGAAAAAAAAAAAAATTTTTTATTTACTTTGGAAAAAAAAATATTTTTTTAGTTTCTTTGGAAAAAAAAATATTTTTTTAGTTACTTTGGAAAAAAAAATATTTTTTTAGTTACTTTGGAAAAAAATATTTTTTTTTAGTTACTTTGGAAAAAAAAATATTTTTTTAGTTACTTTGGAAAAAAAAATATTTTTTTAGTTACTTTGGAAAAAAAAATATTTTTTTAGTTACTTTGGAAAAAAAAATATTTTTTTAGTTACTTTGGAAAAAAAAAAATGTTTTAGTTACTTTGGAAAAAAAAATATTTTTTTAGTTACTTTGGAAAAAAAAATATTTTTTTAGTTACTTTGGAAAAAAAAATATTTTTTTAGTTACTTTGGAAAAAAAAAAAAATTTTAGTTACTTTGGAAAAAAAAATATTTTTTTAGTTTCTTTGGAAAAAAAAATATTTTTTTAGTTACTTTGGAAAAAAAATATTTTTTTTAGTTTCTTTGGAAAAAAAATATTTTTTTAGTTACTTTGGAAAAAAAAATATTTTTTTAGTTACTTTGGAAAAAAAAATATTTTTTTAGTTACTTTGGAAAAAAAAATATTTTTTTAGTTACTTTGGAAAAAAAATATTTTTTTAGTTACTTTGGAAAAAAAAATATTTTTTTAGTTACTTTGGAAAAAAAATATTTTTTTAGTTACTTTGGAAAAAAAAATATTTTTTTAGTTACTTTGGAAAAAAAAATTTTTTTTAGTTACTTTGGAAAAAAAATATATTTTTTTAGTTACTTTGGGAAAAAATATATTTTTTTAGTTACTTTGGAAAAAAAAATATTTTTTTAGTTACTTTGGAAAAAAAAATATTTTTTTAGTTACTTTGGAAAAAAAAATATTTTTTTAGTTACTTTGGAAAAAAAAAAAATTTTTTAGTTACTTTGGAAAAAAAAATATTTTTTTAGTTTCTTTGGAAAAAAAAATATTTTTTTAGTTACTTTGGAAAAAAAATATTTTTTTAGTTTCTTTGGAAAAAAAATATTTTTTTAGTTACTTTGGAAAAAAAAATATTTTTTTAGTTACTTTGGAAAAAAAAATATTTTTTTAGTTACTTTGGAAAAAAAAATATTTTTTTAGTTACTTTGGAAAAAAAATATTTTTTTAGTTACTTTGGAAAAAAAAATATTTTTTTAGTTACTTTGGAAAAAAAATATTTTTTTAGTTACTTTGGAAAAAAAAATATTTTTTTAGTTACTTTGGAAAAAAAAATTTTTTTTAGTTACTTTGGAAAAAAAATATATATTTTTAGTTACTTTGGGAAAAAAAATATTTTTTTAGTTACTTTGGAAAAAAAAATATTTTTTTAGTTACTTTGGAAAAAAAAATATTTTTTTAGTTACTTTGGAAAAAAAAATATTTTTTTAGTTACTTTGGAAAAAAAAATATTTTTTTAATTACTTTGGAAAAAAAATATTTTTTTAGTTACTTTGGAAAAAAAAATTTTTTTTTAGTTACTTTGGAAAAAAAAAATATTTTTTTAGTTACTTTGGAAAAAAAATTATTTTTTTAGTTACTTTGGAAAAAAAATTATTTTTTTAGTTACTTTGGAAAAAAAAATATTTTTTTAGTTACTTTGGAAAAAAAAATATTTTTTTAGTTACTTTGGAAAAAAAATATTTTTTTAGTTACTTTGGAAAAAAAAAAATTTTTTTAGTTACTTTGGAAAAAAAAATATTTTTTTAGTTTCTTTGGAAAAAAAAATATTTTTTTAGTTACTTTGGAAAAAAAATATTTTTTTAGTTTCTTTGGAAAAAAAATATTTTTTTAGTTACTTTGGAAAAAAAAATATTTTTTTAGTTACTTTGGAAAAAAAAATATTTTTTTAGTTACTTTGGAAAAAAAAATATTTTTTTAGTTACTTTGGAAAAAAAATATTTTTTTAGTTACTTTGGAAAAAAAAATATTTTTTTAGTTACTTTGGAAAAAAAATATTTTTTTAGTTACTTTGGAAAAAAAAATATTTTTTTAGTTACTTTGGAAAAAAAAATTTTTTTTAGTTACTTTGGAAAAAAAAAATATTTTTTTAGTTACTTTGGAAAAAAAAATATTTTTTTAGTTACTTTGGAAAAAAAAATATTTTTTTAATTACTTTGGAAAAAAAATATTTTTTTAGTTACTTTGGAAAAAAAAAAATTTTTTAGTTACTTTGGAAAAAAAAAATATTTTTTTAGTTACTTTGGAAAAAAAATTATTTTTTTAGTTACTTTGGAAAAAAAATTATTTTTTTAGTTACTTTGGAAAAAAAAATATTTTTTTAGTTTCTTTGAAAAAAAAAAAAATTTTTTAGTTACTTTGGAAAAAAAAATATTTTTTTAGTTTCTTTGGAAAAAAAAATATTTTTTTAGTTACTTTGGAAAAAAAAATATTTTTTTAGTTACTTTGGAAAAGAATATATTTTTTTAGTTACTTTGGAAAAAAAATATTTTTTTAGTTACTTTGGAAAAAAAAATATTTTTTTAGTTACTTTGGGAAAAAAAATATTTTTTTAGTTACTTTGGAAAAAAAAATATTTTTTTAGTTACTTTGGAAAAAAAAAAATTTTTTAGTTACTTTGGAAAAAATTTTTTTTTTTTAATTACTTTGGAAAAAAAAAATTTTTTTAGTTACTTTGGAAAAAAAAAAATTTTTTTAGTTACTTTGGAAAAAAAAAATTTTTTTTAGTTACTTTGGAAAAAAAAATTTTTTTTAGTTACTTTGGAAAAAAAAATTTTTTTTTAGTTACTTTGGAAAAAAAAATTTTTTTTAGTTACTTTGGAAAAAATAATATTTTTTTAGTTTCTTTGGAAAAAAAAAATTTTTTTAGTTACTTTGGAAAAAATAATATTTTTTTAGTTTCTTTGGAAAAAATTTTTTTTTTTTAGTTACTTTGGAAAAAAATATATTTTTTTAGTTACTTTGGAAAAGAAAATATTTTTTTAGTTACTTTGGAAAAAAAAAAAATTTTTTTAGTTACTTTGGAAAAAAAAAATATTTTTTTAGTTACTTTGGAAAAAAAAATATTTTTTTAGTTACTTTCGAAAAAAAAATATTTTTTTAGTTTCTTTGGAAAAAAAAATATTTTTTTAGTTACTTTGGAAAAAAAAAAAATTTTTTAGTTACTTTGGAAAAAAAAATATTTTTTTAGTTACTTTGGAAAAAAAAATATTTTTTTAGTTACTTTGGAAAAAAAAATATTTTTTTAGTTACTTTGGAAAAAAAAATATTTTTTTAGTTACTTTGGAAAAAAAAATATTTTTTTAGTTACTTTGGAAAAAAAAAAAATTTTTAGTTACTTTGGAAATTTTTTTTTTTTTTTAATTACTTTGGAAAAAAAAAATTGTTTTAGTTACTTTGGAAAAATTTTTTTTTTTTTAGTTACTTTGGAAAAAAAAATATTTTTTTAGTTACTTTGGAAAAAAAAAAATTTTTTAGTTACTTTGGAAAAAATTTTTTTTTTTTAGTTACTTTGGAAAAAAAAAATTTTTTTAGTTACTTTGGAAAAAATAATATTTTTTTAGTTTCTTTGGAAAAAAAAATTTTTTTTAGTTACTTTGGAAAAAATAATATTTTTTTAGTTTCTTTGGAAAATTTTTTTTTTTTTTAGTTACTTTGGAAAAAAATATATTTTTTTAGTTACTTTGGAAAAGAAAATATTTTTTTAGTTACTTTGGAAAAAAAAATATTTTTTTAGTTACTTTGGAAAAAAAAATATTTTTTTAGTTACTTTGGAAAAAAAAATATTTTTTTAGTTACTTTGGAAATTTTTTTTTTTTTTAATTACTTTGGAAAAAAAATATTTTTTTAGTTACTTTGGAAAAAAAAATATTTTTTTAGTTACTTTGGAAAAAAAAATATTTTTTTAGTTACTTTGGAAAAAAAAATATTTTTTTAGTTACTTTGGAAAAAAAAATATTTTTTTAGTTACTTTGGAAAAAAAAATATTTTTTTAGTTACTTTGGAAAAAAAAATATTTTTTTAGTTACTTTGGAAAAAAAAATATTTTTTTAGTTACTTTGGAAAAAAAAAAATTTTTAGTTAATTTGGAAAGAAAAATATTTTTTTAGTTTCTTTGGAAAAAAAAATATTTTTTTAGTTACTTTGGAAAAAAAAATATTTTTTTAGTTTCTTTGGAAAAAAAAATATTTTTTTAGTTACTTTGGAAAAGAAAATATTTTTTTAGTTACTTTGGAAAAAAAAATATTTTTTTAGTTACTTTGGAAAAAAAAAAATTTTTTTAGTTACTTTGGAAAAAAAAAAATTTTTTTAGTTACTTTGGAAAAAAAAATATTTTTTTAATTACTTTGGAAAAAAAAATATTTTTTTAGTTACTTTGGAAAAAAAAAAATTTTTTTAGTTACTTTGGAAAAAAAAATATTTTTTTAGTTACTTTGGAAAAAAAAATATTTTTTTAGTTACTTTGGAAAAAAAAATATTTTTTTAGTTACTTTGGAAAAAAAAATATTTTTTTAGTTACTTTGGAAAAAAATATTTTTTTTTAGTTACTTTGGAAAAAAAAATATTTTTTTAGTTACTTTGGAAAAAAAAAAAAATTTTTAGTTACTTTGGAAAAAAATAATTTTTTTTAGTTTCTTTGGAAAAAAAATATTTTTTTAGTTACTTTGGAAAAAAAAAAATTTTTTAGTTACTTTGGAAAAGAAATATTTTTTTAGTTTCTTTGGAAAAAAAAATATTTTTTTAGTTACTTTGGAAAAAAAAATATTTTTTTAGTTACTTTGGAAAAAAAATTATTTTTTTAGTTACTTTGGAAAAAAAATTATTTTTTTAGTTACTTTGGAAAACAAAATATTTTTTTAGTTACTTTGGAAAAAAAAATATTTTTTTAGTTACTTTGGAAAAAAAAAATTTTTTTTAGTTACTTTGGAAAAAAAAAATTTTTTTTAATTACTTTGGAAAAAAAATATTTTTTTAGTTACTTTGGAAAAAAACATTTTTTTTAGTTACTTTGGAAAAAAAAATATTTTTTTAGTTACTTTGGAAAAAAAAAATTGTTTTAGTTACTTTGGAAAAAAAATATTTTTTTAGTTACTTTGGAAAAAAAAATTTTTTTTTAGTTTCTTTGGAAAAAAAATTTTTTTTTTAGTTACTTTGGAAAAAAAAATATTTTTTTAGTTTCTTTGGGAAAAAAAATATTTTTTTAGTTACTTTGGAAAAAAAAATATTTTTTTAGTTACTTTGGAAAAAAAAATATTTTTTTAGTTACTTTGGAAAAAAAAATATTTTTTTAGTTACTTTGGGAAAAAAAATATTTTTTTAGTTACTTTGGAAAAAAAAATATTTTTTTAGTTACTTTGGAAAAAAAAATATTTTTTTAGTTACTTTGGAAAAAAAAATATTTTTTTAATTACTTTGGAAAAAAAATATTTTTTTAGTTTCTTTGGAAAAAAAAATATTTTTTTAGTTACTTTGGAAAAGAAAATATTTTTTTAGTTACTTTGGAAAAAAAAATATTTTTTTAGTTACTTTGGAAAAAAAAATATTTTTTTAGTTACTTTGGAAAAAAAAATATTTTTTTAGTTACTTTGGAAAAAAAAATATTTTTTTAATTACTTTGGAAAAAAAAAAAATTTTTTAGTTACTTTGGAAAAAAAATATTTTTTTTAGTTACTTTGGAAAAAAAAATATTTTTTTAGTTACTTTGGAAAAAAAAATATTTTTTTAGTTACTTTGGAAAAAAAAATATTTTTTTAGTTACTTTGGAAAAAAAATATTTTTTTAGTTACTTTGGAAAAAAAAAATTTTTTTTAGTTACTTTGGAAAAAAAAATATTTTTTTTAGTTACTTTGGAAAAAAAAAAAATTTTTTAGTTACTTTGGAAAAAAAAATTTTTTTTTAGTTTCTTTGGAAAAAAAAATTTTTTTTAGTTTCTTTGGAAAAAAAAATATTTTTTTAGTTACTTTGGAAAAAAAAATATTTTTTTAGTTACTTTGGAAAAAAAAAATTTTTTTAGTTACTTTGGAAAAAAAATTATTTTTTTAGTTACTTTGGAAAACAAAATATTTTTTTAGTTACTTTGGAAAAAAAAATATTTTTTTAGTTACTTTGGAAAAAAAAAATTTTTTTTAGTTACTTTGGAAAAAAAAATATTTTTTTAATTACTTTGGAAAAAAAATATTTTTTTAGTTACTTTGGAAAAAAACATTTTTTTTAGTTACTTTGGAAAAAAAAAAATTTTTTTAGTTACTTTGGAAAAAAAAAATTGTTTTAGTTACTTTGGAAAAAAAAATTTTTTTTAGTTACTTTGGAAAAAAAAATGTTTTTTAGTTTCTTTGGAAAAAAAAATTTTTTTTTAGTTACTTTGGGAAAAAAAATATTTTTTTAGTTTCTTTGGGAAAAAAAATATTTTTTTAGTTACTTTGGAAAAAAAAATATTTTTTTAGTTACTTTGGAAAAAAAAATATTTTTTTAGTTACTTTGGAAAAAAAAATATTTTTTTAGTTACTTTGGAAAAAAAAATATTTTTTTAGTTACTTTGGAAAAAAAAATATTTTTTTAGTTACTTTGGAAAAAAAAATATTTTTTTAGTTACTTTGGGAAAAAAAATATTTTTTTAATTACTTTGGAAAAAAAAAATTTTTTAGTTACTTTGGAAAAAAAATTTTTTTTAGTTACTTTGGAAAAAAAAAATATTTTTTTAGTTACTTTGGAAAAAAAAAAATTTTTTTAGTTACTTTGGAAAAAAAAAATATTTTTTTAGTTACTTTGGAAAAAAAAAAAATTTTTTAGTTACTTTGGAAAAAAATAATTTTTTTTAGTTTCTTTGGAAAAAAAAATATTTTTTTAGTTACTTTGGAAAAAAAAATATTTTTTTAGTTACTTTGGAAAAAAAATATTTTTTTAGTTTCTTTGGAAAAAAAAATATTTTTTTAGTTACTTTGGAAAAAAAAATATTTTTTTAGTTACTTTGGAAAAAAAATTATTTTTTTAGTTACTTTGGAAAAAAAATTATTTTTTTAGTTACTTTGGAAAAAAAATATTTTTTTAGTTTCTTTGGAAAAAAAAATATTTTTTTAGTTACTTTGGAAAAAAAAATATTTTTTTAGTTACTTTGGAAAAAAAATTATTTTTTTAGTTACTTTGGAAAAAAAATTATTTTTTTAGTTACTTTGGAAAACAAAATATTTTTTTAGTTACTTTGGAAAAAAAAATATTTTTTTAGTTACTTTGGAAAAAAAAATTTTTTTTTAGTTACTTTGGAAAAAAAAATATTTTTTTAATTACTTTGGAAAAAAAATATTTTTTTAGTTACTTTGGAAAAAAACATTTTTTTTAGTTACTTTGGAAAAAAAAATATTTTTTTAATTACTTTGGAAAAAAAAAATTTTTTTAGTTACTTTGGAAAAAAAAAATTTTTTTAGTTACTTTGGAAAAAAAAAATATTTTTTTAGTTACTTTGGAAAAAAAAATATTTTTTTAGTTACTTTGGAAAAAAAAAATATTTTTTTAGTTACTTTGGAAAAAAAAAAAAAATTTTAGTTACTTTGGAAAAAAATAATTTTTTTTAGTTTCTTTGGAAAAAAAAATATTTTTTTAGTTACTTTGGAAAAAAAAATATTTTTTTAGTTACTTTGGAAAAAAAATATTTTTTTAGTTTCTTTGGAAAAAAAAATATTTTTTTAGTTACTTTGGAAAAAAAAATATTTTTTTAGTTACTTTGGAAAAAAAATTATTTTTTTAGTTACTTTGGAAAAAAAATTATTTTTTTAGTTACTTTGGAAAACAAAATATTTTTTTAGTTACTTTGGAAAAAAAAATATTTTTTTAGTTACTTTGGAAAAAAAATATTTTTTTAGTTACTTTGGAAAAAAAAAAAATTTTTTAGTTACTTTGGAAAAAAAAATATTTTTTTAGTTTCTTTGGAAAAAAAAATATTTTTTTAGTTACTTTGGAAAAAAAATATTTTTTTAGTTTCTTTGGAAAAAAAATATTTTTTTAGTTACTTTGGAAAAAAAAATATTTTTTTAGTTACTTTGGAAAAAAAAATATTTTTTTAGTTACTTTGGAAAAAAAAATATTTTTTTAGTTACTTTGGAAAAAAAATATTTTTTTAGTTACTTTGGAAAAAAAAATATTTTTTTAGTTACTTTGGAAAAAAAATATTTTTTTAGTTACTTTGGAAAAAAAAATATTTTTTTAGTTACTTTGGAAAAAAAATTTTTTTTTAGTTACTTTGGAAAAAAAATATATTTTTTTAGTTACTTTGGAAAAAAAAATATTTTTTTAGTTACTTTGGAAAAAAAAATATTTTTTTAATTACTTTGGAAAAAAAATATTTTTTTAGTTACTTTGGAAAAAAAAAAATTTTTTTAGTTACTTTGGAAAAAAAAAATATTTTTTTAGTTACTTTGGAAAAAAAATTATTTTTTTAGTTACTTTGGAAAAAAAATTATTTTTTTAGTTACTTTGGAAAAAAAAATATTTTTTTAGTTTCTTTGAAAAAAAAAAAAAATTTTTAGTTACTTTGGAAAAAAAAATATTTTTTTAGTTTCTTTGGAAAAAAAAATATTTTTTTAGTTACTTTGGAAAAAAAAATATTTTTTTAGTTACTTTGGAAAAGAATATATTTTTTTAGTTACTTTGGAAAAAAAATATTTTTTTAGTTACTTTGGAAAAAAAAATATTTTTTTAGTTACTTTGGAAAAAAAAATATTTTTTTAGTTACTTTGGAAAAAAAAATATTTTTTTAGTTACTTTGGAAAAAAAAAAATTTTTTAGTTACTTTGGAAAATTTTTTTTTTTTTTAATTACTTTGGAAAAAAAAAATTTTTTTAGTTACTTTGGAAAAAAAAAAATTTTTTTAGTTACTTTGGAAAAAAAAAATTTTTTTTAGTTACTTTGGAAAAAAAAATTTTTTTTAGTTACTTTGGAAAAAAAAATTTTTTTTTAGTTACTTTGGAAAAAAAAATTTTTTTTAGTTACTTTGGAAAAAATAATATTTTTTTAGTTTCTTTGGAAAAAAAAAATTTTTTTAGTTACTTTGGAAAAAATAATATTTTTTTAGTTTCTTTGGAAAAAATTTTTTTTTTTTAGTTACTTTGGAAAAAAAAAAATGTTTTAGTTACTTTGGAAAAAAAAATATTTTTTTAGTTACTTTGGAAAAAAAAATATTTTTTTAGTTACTTTGGAAAAAAAAATATTTTTTTAGTTACTTTGGAAAAAAAAAAAAAATTTTAGTTACTTTGGAAAAAAAAATATTTTTTTAGTTTCTTTGGAAAAAAAAATATTTTTTTAGTTACTTTGGAAAAAAAATATTTTTTTTAGTTTCTTTGGAAAAAAAATATTTTTTTAGTTACTTTGGAAAAAAAAATATTTTTTTAGTTACTTTGGAAAAAAAAATATTTTTTTAGTTACTTTGGAAAAAAAAATATTTTTTTAGTTACTTTGGAAAAAAAATATTTTTTTAGTTACTTTGGAAAAAAAAATATTTTTTTAGTTACTTTGGAAAAAAAATATTTTTTTAGTTACTTTGGAAAAAAAAATATTTTTTTAGTTACTTTGGAAAAAAAAAATTTTTTTAGTTACTTTGGAAAAAAAATATATTTTTTTAGTTACTTTGGGAAAAAATATATTTTTTTAGTTACTTTGGAAAAAAAAATATTTTTTTAGTTACTTTGGAAAAAAAAATATTTTTTTAGTTACTTTGGAAAAAAAAATATTTTTTTAGTTACTTTGGAAAAAAAAAAAATTTTTTAGTTACTTTGGAAAAAAAAATATTTTTTTAGTTTCTTTGGAAAAAAAAATATTTTTTTAGTTACTTTGGAAAAAAAATATTTTTTTAGTTTCTTTGGAAAAAAAATATTTTTTTAGTTACTTTGGAAAAAAAAATATTTTTTTAGTTACTTTGGAAAAAAAAATATTTTTTTAGTTACTTTGGAAAAAAAAATATTTTTTTAGTTACTTTGGAAAAAAAATATTTTTTTAGTTACTTTGGAAAAAAAAATATTTTTTTAGTTACTTTGGAAAAAAAATATTTTTTTAGTTACTTTGGAAAAAAAAATATTTTTTTAGTTACTTTGGAAAAAAAAATTTTTTTTAGTTACTTTGGAAAAAAAATATATATTTTTAGTTACTTTGGGAAAAAAAATATTTTTTTAGTTACTTTGGAAAAAAAAATATTTTTTTAGTTACTTTGGAAAAAAAAATATTTTTTTAGTTACTTTGGAAAAAAAAATATTTTTTTAGTTACTTTGGAAAAAAAAATATTTTTTTAATTACTTTGGAAAAAAAATATTTTTTTAGTTACTTTGGAAAAAAAAAATTTTTTTTAGTTACTTTGGAAAAAAAAAATATTTTTTTAGTTACTTTGGAAAAAAAATTATTTTTTTAGTTACTTTGGAAAAAAAATTATTTTTTTAGTTACTTTGGAAAAAAAAATATTTTTTTAGTTACTTTGGAAAAAAAAATATTTTTTTAGTTACTTTGGAAAAAAAATATTTTTTTAGTTACTTTGGAAAAAAAAAAAATTTTTTAGTTACTTTGGAAAAAAAAATATTTTTTTAGTTTCTTTGGAAAAAAAAATATTTTTTTAGTTACTTTGGAAAAAAAATATTTTTTTAGTTTCTTTGGAAAAAAAATATTTTTTTAGTTACTTTGGAAAAAAAAATATTTTTTTAGTTACTTTGGAAAAAAAAATATTTTTTTAGTTACTTTGGAAAAAAAAATATTTTTTTAGTTACTTTGGAAAAAAAATATTTTTTTAGTTACTTTGGAAAAAAAAATATTTTTTTAGTTACTTTGGAAAAAAAATATTTTTTTAGTTACTTTGGAAAAAAAAATATTTTTTTAGTTACTTTGGAAAAAAAAATTTTTTTTAGTTACTTTGGAAAAAAAAAATATTTTTTTAGTTACTTTGGAAAAAAAAATATTTTTTTAGTTACTTTGGAAAAAAAAATATTTTTTTAATTACTTTGGAAAAAAAATATTTTTTTAGTTACTTTGGAAAAAAAAAAATTTTTTAGTTACTTTGGAAAAAAAAAATATTTTTTTAGTTACTTTGGAAAAAAAATTATTTTTTTAGTTACTTTGGAAAAAAAATTATTTTTTTAGTTACTTTGGAAAAAAAAATATTTTTTTAGTTTCTTTGAAAAAAAAAAAAATTTTTTAGTTACTTTGGAAAAAAAAATATTTTTTTAGTTTCTTTGGAAAAAAAAATATTTTTTTAGTTACTTTGGAAAAAAAAATATTTTTTTAGTTACTTTGGAAAAGAATATATTTTTTTAGTTACTTTGGAAAAAAAATATTTTTTTAGTTACTTTGGAAAAAAAAATATTTTTTTAGTTACTTTGGGAAAAAAAATATTTTTTTAGTTACTTTGGAAAAAAAAATATTTTTTTAGTTACTTTGGAAAAAAAAAAAATTTTTAGTTACTTTGGAAAAAATTTTTTTTTTTTAATTACTTTGGAAAAAAAAAATTTTTTTAGTTACTTTGGAAAAAAAAAAATTTTTTTAGTTACTTTGGAAAAAAAAAATTTTTTTTAGTTACTTTGGAAAAAAAAATTTTTTTTAGTTACTTTGGAAAAAAAAATTTTTTTTTAGTTACTTTGGAAAAAAAAATTTTTTTTAGTTACTTTGGAAAAAATAATATTTTTTTAGTTTCTTTGGAAAAAAAAAATTTTTTTAGTTACTTTGGAAAAAATAATATTTTTTTAGTTTCTTTGGAAAAAATTTTTTTTTTTTAGTTACTTTGGAAAAAAATATATTTTTTTAGTTACTTTGGAAAAGAAAATATTTTTTTAGTTACTTTGGAAAAAAAAAAAATTTTTTTAGTTACTTTGGAAAAAAAAAATATTTTTTTAGTTACTTTGGAAAAAAAAATATTTTTTTAGTTACTTTCGAAAAAAAAATATTTTTTTAGTTTCTTTGGAAAAAAAAATATTTTTTTAGTTACTTTGGAAAAAAAAAAAATTTTTTAGTTACTTTGGAAAAAAAAATATTTTTTTAGTTACTTTGGAAAAAAAAATATTTTTTTAGTTACTTTGGAAAAAAAAATATTTTTTTAGTTACTTTGGAAAAAAAAATATTTTTTTAGTTACTTTGGAAAAAAAAATATTTTTTTAGTTACTTTGGAAAAAAAAAAAATTTTTAGTTACTTTGGAAATTTTTTTTTTTTTTTAATTACTTTGGAAAAAAAAAATTGTTTTAGTTACTTTGGAAAAAATTTTTTTTTTTTAGTTACTTTGGAAAAAAAAATATTTTTTTAGTTACTTTGGAAAAAAAAAAATTTTTTAGTTACTTTGGAAAAAATTTTTTTTTTTTAGTTACTTTGGAAAAAAAAAATTTTTTTAGTTACTTTGGAAAAAATAATATTTTTTTAGTTTCTTTGGAAAAAAAAATTTTTTTTAGTTACTTTGGAAAAAATAATATTTTTTTAGTTTCTTTGGAAAATTTTTTTTTTTTTTAGTTACTTTGGAAAAAAATATATTTTTTTAGTTACTTTGGAAAAGAAAATATTTTTTTAGTTACTTTGGAAAAAAAAATATTTTTTTAGTTACTTTGGAAAAAAAAATATTTTTTTAGTTACTTTGGAAAAAAAAATATTTTTTTAGTTACTTTGGAAATTTTTTTTTTTTTTAATTACTTTGGAAAAAAAATATTTTTTTAGTTACTTTGGAAAAAAAAATATTTTTTTAGTTACTTTGGAAAAAAAAATATTTTTTTAGTTACTTTGGAAAAAAAAATATTTTTTTAGTTACTTTGGAAAAAAAAATATTTTTTTAGTTACTTTGGAAAAAAAAATATTTTTTTAGTTACTTTGGAAAAAAAAATATTTTTTTAGTTACTTTGGAAAAAAAAATATTTTTTTAGTTACTTTGGAAAAAAAAAATTTTTTAGTTAATTTGGAAAGAAAAATATTTTTTTAGTTTCTTTGGAAAAAAAAATATTTTTTTAGTTACTTTGGAAAAAAAAATATTTTTTTAGTTTCTTTGGAAAAAAAAATATTTTTTTAGTTACTTTGGAAAAGAAAATATTTTTTTAGTTACTTTGGAAAAAAAAATATTTTTTTAGTTACTTTGGAAAAAAAAAAATTTTTTTAGTTACTTTGGAAAAAAAAAAATTTTTTTAGTTACTTTGGAAAAAAAAATATTTTTTTAATTACTTTGGAAAAAAAAATATTTTTTTAGTTACTTTGGAAAAAAAAAAATTTTTTTAGTTACTTTGGAAAAAAAAATATTTTTTTAGTTACTTTGGAAAAAAAAATATTTTTTTAGTTACTTTGGAAAAAAAAATATTTTTTTAGTTACTTTGGAAAAAAAAATATTTTTTTAGTTACTTTGGAAAAAAATATTTTTTTTTAGTTACTTTGGAAAAAAAAATATTTTTTTAGTTACTTTGGAAAAAAAAAAAAATTTTTAGTTACTTTGGAAAAAAATAATTTTTTTTAGTTTCTTTGGAAAAAAAATATTTTTTTAGTTACTTTGGAAAAAAAAAATTTTTTTTAGTTACTTTGGAAAAAAAATATTTTTTTAGTTTCTTTGGAAAAAAAAATATTTTTTTAGTTACTTTGGAAAAAAAAATATTTTTTTAGTTACTTTGGAAAAAAAATTATTTTTTTAGTTACTTTGGAAAAAAAATTATTTTTTTAGTTACTTTGGAAAACAAAATATTTTTTTAGTTACTTTGGAAAAAAAAATATTTTTTTAGTTACTTTGGAAAAAAAAAATTTTTTTTAGTTACTTTGGAAAAAAAAAATTTTTTTTAATTACTTTGGAAAAAAAATATTTTTTTAGTTACTTTGGAAAAAAACATTTTTTTTAGTTACTTTGGAAAAAAAAATATTTTTTTAGTTACTTTGGAAAAAAAAAATTGTTTTAGTTACTTTGGAAAAAAAATATTTTTTTAGTTACTTTGGAAAAAAAAATTTTTTTTTAGTTTCTTTGGAAAAAAAATTTTTTTTTTAGTTACTTTGGAAAAAAAAATATTTTTTTAGTTTCTTTGGGAAAAAAAATATTTTTTTAGTTACTTTGGAAAAAAAAATATTTTTTTAGTTACTTTGGAAAAAAAAATATTTTTTTAGTTACTTTGGAAAAAAAAATATTTTTTTAGTTACTTTGGGAAAAAAAATATTTTTTTAGTTACTTTGGAAAAAAAAATATTTTTTTAGTTACTTTGGAAAAAAAAATATTTTTTTAGTTACTTTGGAAAAAAAAATATTTTTTTAATTACTTTGGAAAAAAAATATTTTTTTAGTTTCTTTGGAAAAAAAAATATTTTTTTAGTTACTTTGGAAAAGAAAATATTTTTTTAGTTACTTTGGAAAAAAAAATATTTTTTTAGTTACTTTGGAAAAAAAAATATTTTTTTAGTTACTTTGGAAAAAAAAATATTTTTTTAGTTACTTTGGAAAAAAAAATATTTTTTTAATTACTTTGGAAAAAAAAAAAATTTTTTAGTTACTTTGGAAAAAAAATATTTTTTTTAGTTACTTTGGAAAAAAAAATATTTTTTTAGTTACTTTGGAAAAAAAAATATTTTTTTAGTTACTTTGGAAAAAAAAATATTTTTTTAGTTACTTTGGAAAAAAAATATTTTTTTAGTTACTTTGGAAAAAAAAAATTTTTTTTAGTTACTTTGGAAAAAAAAATATTTTTTTTAGTTACTTTGGAAAAAAAAAAAATTTTTTAGTTACTTTGGAAAAAAAATTTTTTTTTTAGTTTCTTTGGAAAAAAAAATTTTTTTTAGTTTCTTTGGAAAAAAAAATATTTTTTTAGTTACTTTGGAAAAAAAAATATTTTTTTAGTTACTTTGGAAAAAAAAAATTTTTTTAGTTACTTTGGAAAAAAAATTATTTTTTTAGTTACTTTGGAAAACAAAATATTTTTTTAGTTACTTTGGAAAAAAAAATATTTTTTTAGTTACTTTGGAAAAAAAAAATTTTTTTTAGTTACTTTGGAAAAAAAAATATTTTTTTAATTACTTTGGAAAAAAAATATTTTTTTAGTTACTTTGGAAAAAAACATTTTTTTTAGTTACTTTGGAAAAAAAAAAATTTTTTTAGTTACTTTGGAAAAAAAAAATTGTTTTAGTTACTTTGGAAAAAAAAATTTTTTTTAGTTACTTTGGAAAAAAAAATGTTTTTTAGTTTCTTTGGAAAAAAAAATTTTTTTTTAGTTACTTTGGGAAAAAAAATATTTTTTTAGTTTCTTTGGGAAAAAAAATATTTTTTTAGTTACTTTGGAAAAAAAAATATTTTTTTAGTTACTTTGGAAAAAAAAATATTTTTTTAGTTACTTTGGAAAAAAAAATATTTTTTTAGTTACTTTGGAAAAAAAAATATTTTTTTAGTTACTTTGGAAAAAAAAATATTTTTTTAGTTACTTTGGAAAAAAAAATATTTTTTTAGTTACTTTGGGAAAAAAAATATTTTTTTAATTACTTTGGAAAAAAAAAATTTTTTAGTTACTTTGGAAAAAAAAATTTTTTTAGTTACTTTGGAAAAAAAAAATATTTTTTTAGTTACTTTGGAAAAAAAAAAATTTTTTTAGTTACTTTGGAAAAAAAAAATATTTTTTTAGTTACTTTGGAAAAAAAAAAAATTTTTTAGTTACTTTGGAAAAAAATAATTTTTTTTAGTTTCTTTGGAAAAAAAAATATTTTTTTAGTTACTTTGGAAAAAAAAATATTTTTTTAGTTACTTTGGAAAAAAAATATTTTTTTAGTTTCTTTGGAAAAAAAAATATTTTTTTAGTTACTTTGGAAAAAAAAATATTTTTTTAGTTACTTTGGAAAAAAAATTATTTTTTTAGTTACTTTGGAAAAAAAATTATTTTTTTAGTTACTTTGGAAAAAAAATATTTTTTTAGTTTCTTTGGAAAAAAAAATATTTTTTTAGTTACTTTGGAAAAAAAAATATTTTTTTAGTTACTTTGGAAAAAAAATTATTTTTTTAGTTACTTTGGAAAAAAAATTATTTTTTTAGTTACTTTGGAAAACAAAATATTTTTTTAGTTACTTTGGAAAAAAAAATATTTTTTTAGTTACTTTGGAAAAAAAAATTTTTTTTTAGTTACTTTGGAAAAAAAAATATTTTTTTAATTACTTTGGAAAAAAAATATTTTTTTAGTTACTTTGGAAAAAAACATTTTTTTTAGTTACTTTGGAAAAAAAAATATTTTTTTAATTACTTTGGAAAAAAAAAATTTTTTTAGTTACTTTGGAAAAAAAAAATTTTTTTAGTTACTTTGGAAAAAAAAAATATTTTTTTAGTTACTTTGGAAAAAAAAATATTTTTTTAGTTACTTTGGAAAAAAAAAATATTTTTTTAGTTACTTTGGAAAAAAAAAAAAAATTTTAGTTACTTTGGAAAAAAATAATTTTTTTTAGTTTCTTTGGAAAAAAAAATATTTTTTTAGTTACTTTGGAAAAAAAAATATTTTTTTAGTTACTTTGGAAAAAAAATATTTTTTTAGTTTCTTTGGAAAAAAAAATATTTTTTTAGTTACTTTGGAAAAAAAAATATTTTTTTAGTTACTTTGGAAAAAAAATTATTTTTTTAGTTACTTTGGAAAAAAAATTATTTTTTTAGTTACTTTGGAAAACAAAATATTTTTTTAGTTACTTTGGAAAAAAAAATATTTTTTTAGTTACTTTGGAAAAAAAATATTTTTTTAGTTACTTTGGAAAAAAAAAAAATTTTTTAGTTACTTTGGAAAAAAAAATATTTTTTTAGTTTCTTTGGAAAAAAAAATATTTTTTTAGTTACTTTGGAAAAAAAATATTTTTTTAGTTTCTTTGGAAAAAAAATATTTTTTTAGTTACTTTGGAAAAAAAAATATTTTTTTAGTTACTTTGGAAAAAAAAATATTTTTTTAGTTACTTTGGAAAAAAAAATATTTTTTTAGTTACTTTGGAAAAAAAATATTTTTTTAGTTACTTTGGAAAAAAAAATATTTTTTTAGTTACTTTGGAAAAAAAATATTTTTTTAGTTACTTTGGAAAAAAAAATATTTTTTTAGTTACTTTGGAAAAAAAAATTTTTTTTAGTTACTTTGGAAAAAAAATATATTTTTTTAGTTACTTTGGAAAAAAAAATATTTTTTTAGTTACTTTGGAAAAAAAAATATTTTTTTAATTACTTTGGAAAAAAAATATTTTTTTAGTTACTTTGGAAAAAAAAAAATTTTTTTAGTTACTTTGGAAAAAAAAAATATTTTTTTAGTTACTTTGGAAAAAAAATTATTTTTTTAGTTACTTTGGAAAAAAAATTATTTTTTTAGTTACTTTGGAAAAAAAAATATTTTTTTAGTTTCTTTGAAAAAAAAAAAAAATTTTTAGTTACTTTGGAAAAAAAAATATTTTTTTAGTTTCTTTGGAAAAAAAAATATTTTTTTAGTTACTTTGGAAAAAAAAATATTTTTTTAGTTACTTTGGAAAAGAATATATTTTTTTAGTTACTTTGGAAAAAAAATATTTTTTTAGTTACTTTGGAAAAAAAAATATTTTTTTAGTTACTTTGGAAAAAAAAATATTTTTTTAGTTACTTTGGAAAAAAAAATATTTTTTTAGTTACTTTGGAAAAAAAAAAATTTTTTAGTTACTTTGGAAAAATTTTTTTTTTTTTAATTACTTTGGAAAAAAAAAATTTTTTTAGTTACTTTGGAAAAAAAAAAATTTTTTTAGTTACTTTGGAAAAAAAAAATTTTTTTTAGTTACTTTGGAAAAAAAAATTTTTTTTAGTTACTTTGGAAAAAAAAATTTTTTTTTAGTTACTTTGGAAAAAAAAATTTTTTTTAGTTACTTTGGAAAAAATAATATTTTTTTAGTTTCTTTGGAAAAAAAAAATTTTTTTAGTTACTTTGGAAAAAATAATATTTTTTTAGTTTCTTTGGAAAAAATTTTTTTTTTTTAGTTACTTTGGAAAAAAATATATTTTTTTAGTTACTTTGGAAAAGAAAATATTTTTTTAGTTACTTTGGAAAAAAAAATATTTTTTTAGTTACTTTGGAAAAAAAAAATATTTTTTTAGTTACTTTGGAAAAAAAAATATTTTTTTAGTTACTTTGGAAAAAAAAATATTTTTTTAGTTACTTTGGAAAAAAAAATATTTTTTTAGTTACTTTGGAAAAAAAAATATTTTTTTAGTTACTTTGGGAAAAAAAATATTTTTTTAATTACTTTGGAAAAAAAAAAATTTTTTAGTTACTTTGGAAAAAAAATTTTTTTTAGTTACTTTGGAAAAAAAAAATATTTTTTTAGTTACTTTGGAAAAAAAAAAATTTTTTTAGTTACTTTGGAAAAAAAAAATATTTTTTTAGTTACTTTGGAAAAAAAAAAAATTTTTTAGTTACTTTGGAAAAAAATAATTTTTTTTAGTTTCTTTGGAAAAAAAAATATTTTTTTAGTTACTTTGGAAAAAAAAATATTTTTTTAGTTACTTTGGAAAAAAAATATTTTTTTAGTTTCTTTGGAAAAAAAAATATTTTTTTAGTTACTTTGGAAAAAAAAATATTTTTTTAGTTACTTTGGAAAAAAAATTATTTTTTTAGTTACTTTGGAAAAAAAATTATTTTTTTAGTTACTTTGGAAAAAAAATATTTTTTTAGTTTCTTTGGAAAAAAAAATATTTTTTTAGTTACTTTGGAAAAAAAAATATTTTTTTAGTTACTTTGGAAAAAAAATTATTTTTTTAGTTACTTTGGAAAAAAAATTATTTTTTTAGTTACTTTGGAAAACAAAATATTTTTTTAGTTACTTTGGAAAAAAAAATATTTTTTTAGTTACTTTGGAAAAAAAAATTTTTTTTTAGTTACTTTGGAAAAAAAAATATTTTTTTAATTACTTTGGAAAAAAAATATTTTTTTAGTTACTTTGGAAAAAAACATTTTTTTTAGTTACTTTGGAAAAAAAAATATTTTTTTAATTACTTTGGAAAAAAAAAATTTTTTTAGTTACTTTGGAAAAAAAAATTTTTTTTAGTTACTTTGGAAAAAAAAAATATTTTTTTAGTTACTTTGGAAAAAAAAATATTTTTTTAGTTACTTTGGAAAAAAAAAATATTTTTTTAGTTACTTTGGAAAAAAAAAAAAAATTTTAGTTACTTTGGAAAAAAATAATTTTTTTTAGTTTCTTTGGAAAAAAAAATATTTTTTTAGTTACTTTGGAAAAAAAAATATTTTTTTAGTTACTTTGGAAAAAAAATATTTTTTTAGTTTCTTTGGAAAAAAAAATATTTTTTTAGTTACTTTGGAAAAAAAAATATTTTTTTAGTTACTTTGGAAAAAAAAATATTTTTTTAGTTACTTTGGAAAAAAAATTATTTTTTTAGTTACTTTGGAAAACAAAATATTTTTTTAGTTACTTTGGAAAAAAAAATATTTTTTTAGTTACTTTGGAAAAAAAATATTTTTTTAGTTACTTTGGAAAAAAAAAAAATTTTTTAGTTACTTTGGAAAAAAAAATATTTTTTTAGTTTCTTTGGAAAAAAAAATATTTTTTTAGTTACTTTGGAAAAAAAATATTTTTTTAGTTTCTTTGGAAAAAAAATATTTTTTTAGTTACTTTGGAAAAAAAAATATTTTTTTAGTTACTTTGGAAAAAAAAATATTTTTTTAGTTACTTTGGAAAAAAAAATATTTTTTTAGTTACTTTGGAAAAAAAATATTTTTTTAGTTACTTTGGAAAAAAAAATATTTTTTTAGTTACTTTGGAAAAAAAATATTTTTTTAGTTACTTTGGAAAAAAAAATATTTTTTTAGTTACTTTGGAAAAAAAAATTTTTTTTAGTTACTTTGGAAAAAAAATATATTTTTTTAGTTACTTTGGAAAAAAAAATATTTTTTTAGTTACTTTGGAAAAAAAAAT
Organism: Melanostigma gelatinosum; assembly: GCF_949748355.1. Classification (NCBI taxonomy): domain Eukaryota; kingdom Metazoa; phylum Chordata; class Actinopteri; order Perciformes; family Zoarcidae; genus Melanostigma; species Melanostigma gelatinosum. The sequence goes on along the minus strand of NW_027635148.1, from coordinate 133,529 downwards.
ATTTTTTTAATTACTTTGGAAAAAAAATATTTTTTTAGTTACTTTGGAAAAAAAAAATTTTTTTTAGTTACTTTGGAAAAAAAAAATATTTTTTTAGTTACTTTGGAAAAAAAATTATTTTTTTAGTTACTTTGGAAAAAAAATTATTTTTTTAGTTACTTTGGAAAAAAAAATATTTTTTTAGTTTCTTTGAAAAAAAAAAAATTTTTTTAGTTACTTTGGAAAAAAAAATATTTTTTTAGTTTCTTTGGAAAAAAAAATATTTTTTTAGTTACTTTGGAAAAAAAAATATTTTTTTAGTTACTTTGGAAAAGAATATATATTTTTTAGTTACTTTGGAAAAAAAATATTTTTTTAGTTACTTTGGAAAAAAAAATATTTTTTTAGTTACTTTGGAAAAAAAAATATTTTTTTAGTTACTTTGGAAAAAAAAATATTTTTTTAGTTACTTTGGAAAAAAAAAAATTTTTTAGTTACTTTGGAAAAAATTTTTTTTTTTTAATTACTTTGGAAAAAAAAAATTTTTTTAGTTACTTTGGAAAAAAAAAAATTTTTTTAGTTACTTTGGAAAAAAAAAATTTTTTTTAGTTACTTTGGAAAAAAAAATTTTTTTTAGTTACTTTGGAAAAAAAAATTTTTTTTTAGTTACTTTGGAAAAAAAAAATTTTTTTAGTTACTTTGGAAAAAATAATATTTTTTTAGTTTCTTTGGAAAAAAAAATTTTTTTTAGTTACTTTGGAAAAAATAATATTTTTTTAGTTTCTTTGGAAAAAATTTTTTTTTTTTAGTTACTTTGGAAAAAAATATATTTTTTTAGTTACTTTGGAAAAGAAAATATTTTTTTAGTTACTTTGGAAAAAAAAAAATTTTTTTAGTTACTTTGGAAAAAAAAAATATTTTTTTAGTTACTTTGGAAAAAAAAATATTTTTTTAGTTACTTTCGAAAAAAAAATATTTTTTTAGTTTCTTTGGAAAAAAAAATATTTTTTTAGTTACTTTGGAAAAAAAAAAATTTTTTTAGTTACTTTGGAAAAAAAAATATTTTTTTAGTTACTTTGGAAAAAAAAATATTTTTTTAGTTACTTTGGGAAAAAAAATATTTTTTTAGTTACTTTGGAAAAAAAAATATTTTTTTAGTTACTTTGGAAAAAAAAAAATTTTTTTAGTTACTTTGGAAAAAAAAAAATTTTTTAGTTACTTTGGAAAATTTTTTTTTTTTTTAATTACTTTGGAAAAAAAAAATTGTTTTAGTTACTTTGGAAAAAAAATTTTTTTTTTAGTTACTTTGGAAAAAAAAATATTTTTTTAGTTACTTTGGAAAAAAAAAATTTTTTTAGTTACTTTGGAAAAAAAATTTTTTTTTTAGTTACTTTGGAAAAAAAAAATTTTTTTAGTTACTTTGGAAAAAATAATATTTTTTTAGTTTCTTTGGAAAAAAAAATTTTTTTTAGTTACTTTGGAAAAAATAATATTTTTTTAGTTTCTTTGGAAAATTTTTTTTTTTTTTAGTTACTTTGGAAAAAAATATATTTTTTTAGTTACTTTGGAAAAGAAAATATTTTTTTAGTTACTTTGGAAAAAAAAATATTTTTTTAGTTACTTTGGAAAAAAAAATATTTTTTTAGTTACTTTGGAAAAAAAAATATTTTTTTAGTTACTTTGGAAAATTTTTTTTTTTTTAATTACTTTGGAAAAAAAATATTTTTTTAGTTACTTTGGAAAAAAAAATATTTTTTTAGTTACTTTGGAAAAAAAAATATTTTTTTAGTTACTTTGGAAAAAAAAATATTTTTTTAGTTACTTTGGAAAAAAAAATATTTTTTTAGTTACTTTGGAAAAAAAAATATTTTTTTAGTTACTTTGGAAAAAAAAATATTTTTTTAGTTACTTTGGAAAAAAAAATATTTTTTTAGTTACTTTGGAAAAAAAAAATTTTTTAGTTAATTTGGAAAGAAAAATATTTTTTTAGTTTCTTTGGAAAAAAAATATTTTTTTAGTTACTTTGGAAAAAAAAATATTTTTTTAGTTTCTTTGGAAAAAAAAATATTTTTTTAGTTACTTTGGAAAAGAAAATATTTTTTTAGTTACTTTGGAAAAAAAAATATTTTTTTAGTTACTTGGAAAAAAAAAAATTTTTTTAGTTACTTTGGAAAAAAAAAAATTTTTTTAGTTACTTTGGAAAAAAAAATATTTTTTTAATTACTTTGGAAAAAAAAAATTTTTTTTAGTTACTTTGGAAAAAAAAAAATTTTTTTAGTTACTTTGGAAAAAAAAATATTTTTTTAGTTACTTTGGAAAAAAAAATATTTTTTTAGTTACTTTGGAAAAAAAAATATTTTTTTAGTTACTTTGGAAAAAAAAATATTTTTTTAGTTACTTTGGAAAAAAATATTTTTTTTTAGTTACTTTGGAAAAAAAAATATTTTTTTAGTTACTTTGGAAAAAAAAAAAAAATTTTTAGTTACTTTGGAAAAAAAATAATTTTTTTTAGTTTCTTTGGAAAAAAAAAATTTTTTTAGTTACTTTGGAAAAAAAAAATTTTTTTAGTTACTTTGGAAAAAAAATATTTTTTTAGTTTCTTTGGAAAAAAAAATATTTTTTTAGTTACTTTGGAAAAAAAAATATTTTTTTAGTTACTTTGGAAAAAAAATTATTTTTTTAGTTACTTTGGAAAAAAAATTATTTTTTTAGTTACTTTGGAAAACAAAATATTTTTTAGTTACTTTGGAAAAAAAAATATTTTTTTAGTTACTTTGGAAAAAAAAAATTTTTTTAGTTACTTTGGAAAAAAAAAATTTTTTTTAATTACTTTGGAAAAAAAATATTTTTTTTAGTTACTTTGGAAAAAAAACATTTTTTTTAGTTACTTTGGAAAAAAAAATATTTTTTTAGTTACTTTGGAAAAAAAAATTGTTTTAGTTACTTGGAAAAAAAATATTTTTTAGTTACTTTGGAAAAAAAATTTTTTTTTAGTTTCTTTGGAAAAAAAATTTTTTTTTTAGTTACTTTGGAAAAAAAAAATATTTTTTTAGTTTCTTTGGGAAAAAAAATATTTTTTTAGTTACTTTGGAAAAAAAAATATTTTTTTAGTTACTTTGGAAAAAAAATATTTTTTTAGTTACTTTGGAAAAAAAAATATTTTTTTAGTTACTTTGGAAAAAAAAAATATTTTTTTAGTTACTTTGGAAAAAAAAATATTTTTTTAGTTACTTTGGAAAAAAAAAATATTTTTTTAGTTACTTTGGAAAAAAAAAAATTTTTAGTTAATTTGGAAAGAAAAATATTTTTTTAGTTTCTTTGGAAAAAAAAATATTTTTTTAGTTACTTTGGAAAAAAAAATATTTTTTTAGTTTCTTTGGAAAAAAAAATATTTTTTTAGTTACTTTGGAAAAGAAAATATTTTTTAGTTACTTTGGAAAAAAAAATATTTTTTTAGTTACTTTGGAAAAAAAAAAATTTTTTTAGTTACTTTGGAAAAAAAAAAATTTTTTTAGTTACTTGGAAAAAAAAATATTTTTTTAATTACTTTGGAAAAAAAAAATTTTTTTAGTTACTTTGGAAAAAAAAAAAATTTTTTTAGTTACTTTGGAAAAAAAAATATTTTTTTAGTTACTTTGGAAAAAAAAATATTTTTTTAGTTACTTTGGAAAAAAAAATATTTTTTTAGTTACTTTGGAAAAAAAAATATTTTTTTAGTTACTTTGGAAAAAAATATTTTTTTTAGTTACTTTGGAAAAAAAAATATTTTTTTAGTTACTTTGGAAAAAAAAAAAATTTTTTAGTTACTTTGGAAAAAAATAATTTTTTTTAGTTTCTTGGAAAAAAAATATTTTTTTAGTTACTTTGGAAAAAAAAAAATTTTTTTAGTTACTTTGGAAAAAAAAATATTTTTTTAGTTTCTTTGGAAAAAAAATATTTTTTTAGTTACTTTGGAAAAAAAAATATTTTTTTAGTTACTTTGGAAAAAAAATTATTTTTTTAGTTACTTTGGAAAAAAAATTATTTTTTTAGTTACTTTGGAAAACAAAATATTTTTTTAGTTACTTTGGAAAAAAAAATATTTTTTTAGTTACTTTGGAAAAAAAAATTTTTTTTAGTTACTTTGGAAAAAAAAATTTTTTTTTAATTACTTTGGAAAAAAAATATTTTTTTAGTTACTTTGGAAAAAACATTTTTTTTAGTTACTTTGGAAAAAAAAATATTTTTTTAGTTACTTTGGAAAAAAAAAATTGTTTTAGTTACTTTGGAAAAAAAATATTTTTTTAGTTACTTTGGAAAAAAAATTTTTTTTTAGTTTCTTTGGAAAAAAAATTTTTTTTTTAGTTACTTTGGAAAAAAAAATATTTTTTTAGTTTCTTTGGGAAAAAAAATATTTTTTTAGTTACTTTGGAAAAAAAAATATTTTTTTAGTTACTTTGGAAAAAAAAATATTTTTTTAGTTACTTTGGAAAAAAAAATATTTTTTTAGTTACTTTGGGAAAAAAAATATTTTTTTAGTTACTTTGGAAAAAAAAATATTTTTTTAGTTACTTTGGAAAAAAAAATATTTTTTTAGTTACTTTGGAAAAAAAAATATTTTTTTAATTACTTTGGAAAAAAAATATTTTTTTAGTTTCTTTGGAAAAAAAAATATTTTTTTAGTTACTTTGGAAAAGAAAATATTTTTTTAGTTACTTTGGAAAAAAAAATATTTTTTTAGTTACTTTGGAAAAAAAAATATTTTTTTAGTTACTTTGGAAAAAAAAATATTTTTTTAGTTACTTTGGAAAAAAAAATATTTTTTTAATTACTTTGGAAAAAAAAAAAAATTTTTAGTTACTTTGGAAAAAAAAATTTTTTTTTAGTTACTTTGGAAAAAAAAATATTTTTTTAGTTACTTTGGAAAAAAAAATATTTTTTTAGTTACTTTGGAAAAAAAATATTTTTTTAGTTACTTTGGAAAAAAAAATATTTTTTTAGTTACTTTGGAAAAAAAAAATTTTTTTTAGTTACTTTGGAAAAAAAAATATTTTTTTTAGTTACTTTGGAAAAAAAAAAAATTTTTTAGTTACTTTGGAAAAAATTTTTTTTTTTTAGTTTCTTTGGAAAAAAAAATTTTTTTTAGTTTCTTTGGAAAAAAAAATATTTTTTTAGTTACTTTGGAAAAAAAATATTTTTTTAGTTACTTTGGAAAAAAAAAATTTTTTTAGTTACTTTGGAAAAAAAATTATTTTTTTAGTTACTTTGGAAAACAAAATATTTTTTTAGTTACTTTGGAAAAAAAAATATTTTTTTAGTTACTTTGGAAAAAAAAATTTTTTTTAGTTACTTTGGAAAAAAAAATATTTTTTTAATTACTTTGGAAAAAAAATATTTTTTTAGTTACTTTGGAAAAAAACATTTTTTTTAGTTACTTTGGAAAAAAAAAATTTTTTTTAGTTACTTTGGAAAAAAAAAATTGTTTTAGTTACTTTGGAAAAAAAAAATTTTTTTAGTTACTTTGGAAAAAAAAATGTTTTTTAGTTTCTTTGGAAAAAAAAATTTTTTTTTAGTTACTTTGGGAAAAAAAATATTTTTTTAGTTTCTTTGGGAAAAAAAATATTTTTTTAGTTACTTTGGAAAAAAAAATATTTTTTTAGTTACTTTGGAAAAAAAAATATTTTTTTAGTTACTTTGGAAAAAAAAATATTTTTTTAGTTACTTTGGAAAAAAAAATATTTTTTTAGTTACTTTGGAAAAAAAAATATTTTTTTAGTTACTTTGGGAAAAAAAAATTTTTTTTAATTACTTTGGAAAAAAAAAATTTTTTTAGTTACTTTGGAAAAAAAATTTTTTTTAGTTACTTTGGAAAAAAAAAATATTTTTTTAGTTACTTTGGAAAAAAAAAAATTTTTTTAGTTACTTTGGAAAAAAAAAATATTTTTTTAGTTACTTTGGAAAAAAAAAAAATTTTTTAGTTACTTTGGAAAAAAATAATTTTTTTTAGTTTCTTTGGAAAAAAAAATATTTTTTTAGTTACTTTGGAAAAAAAAATATTTTTTTAGTTACTTTGGAAAAAAAATATTTTTTTAGTTTCTTTGGAAAAAAAAATATTTTTTTAGTTACTTTGGAAAAAAAAATATTTTTTTAGTTACTTTGGAAAAAAAATTATTTTTTTAGTTACTTTGGAAAAAAAATTATTTTTTTAGTTACTTTGGAAAAAAAATATTTTTTTAGTTTCTTTGGAAAAAAAAATATTTTTTTAGTTACTTTGGAAAAAAAAATATTTTTTTAGTTACTTTGGAAAAAAAATTATTTTTTTAGTTACTTTGGAAAAAAAATTATTTTTTTAGTTACTTTGGAAAACAAAATATTTTTTTAGTTACTTTGGAAAAAAAAATATTTTTTTAGTTACTTTGGAAAAAAAAATTTTTTTTTAGTTACTTTGGAAAAAAAAATATTTTTTTAATTACTTTGGAAAAAAAATATTTTTTTAGTTACTTTGGAAAAAAACATTTTTTTTAGTTACTTTGGAAAAAAAAATATTTTTTTAATTACTTTGGAAAAAAAAATTTTTTTTAGTTACTTTGGAAAAAAAAATTTTTTTTAGTTACTTTGGAAAAAAAAAATATTTTTTTAGTTACTTTGGAAAAAAAAATATTTTTTTAGTTACTTTGGAAAAAAAAAATATTTTTTTAGTTACTTTGGAAAAAAAAAAAAAATTTTAGTTACTTTGGAAAAAAATAATTTTTTTTAGTTTCTTTGGAAAAAAAAATATTTTTTTAGTTACTTTGGAAAAAAAAATATTTTTTTAGTTACTTTGGAAAAAAAATATTTTTTTAGTTTCTTTGGAAAAAAAAATATTTTTTTAGTTACTTTGGAAAAAAAAATATTTTTTTAGTTACTTTGGAAAAAAAATTATTTTTTTAGTTACTTTGGAAAAAAAATTATTTTTTTATTTACTTTGGAAAACAAAATATTTTTTTAGTTACTTTGGAAAAAAAAATATTTTTTTAGTTACTTTGGAAAAAAAAATTTTTTTTAGTTACTTTGGAAAAAAAAATATTTTTTTAGTTACTTTGGAAAAAAAAATATTTTTTTAGTTACTTTGGAAAAAAATAATTTTTTTTAGTTTCTTTGGAAAAAAAAATATTTTTTTAGTTACTTTGGAAAAAAAAATATTTTTTTAGTTACTTTGGAAAAAAAATATTTTTTTAGTTTCTTTGGAAAAAAAAATATTTTTTTAGTTACTTTGGAAAAAAAAATATTTTTTTAGTTACTTTGGAAAAAAAATTATTTTTTTAGTTACTTTGGAAAAAAAATTATTTTTTTAGTTACTTTGGAAAAAAAATATTTTTTTAGTTTCTTTGGAAAAAAAAATATTTTTTTAGTTACTTTGGAAAAAAAAATATTTTTTTAGTTACTTTGGAAAAAAAATTATTTTTTTAGTTACTTTGGAAAAAAAATTATTTTTTTAGTTACTTTGGAAAACAAAATATTTTTTTAGTTACTTTGGAAAAAAAAATATTTTTTTAGTTACTTTGGAAAAAAAAAATTTTTTTTAGTTACTTTGGAAAAAAAAATATTTTTTTAATTACTTTGGAAAAAAAATATTTTTTTAGTTACTTTGGAAAAAAACATTTTTTTTAGTTACTTTGGAAAAAAAAATATTTTTTTAATTACTTTGGAAAAAAAAAATTTTTTTAGTTACTTTGGAAAAAAATTTTTTTTTTAGTTACTTTGGAAAAAAAAAATATTTTTTTAGTTACTTTGGAAAAAAAAATATTTTTTTAGTTACTTTGGAAAAAAAAAATATTTTTTTAGTTACTTTGGAAAAAAAAAAAAATTTTTAGTTACTTTGGAAAAAAATAATTTTTTTTAGTTTCTTTGGAAAAAAAAATATTTTTTTAGTTACTTTGGAAAAAAAATTATTTTTTTAGTTACTTTGGAAAAAAAATATTTTTTTAGTTTCTTTGGAAAAAAAAATTTTTTTTTAGTTACTTTGGAAAAAAAAATATTTTTTTAGTTACTTTGGAAAAAAAATTATTTTTTTAGTTACTTTGGAAAAAAAATTATTTTTTTAGTTACTTTGGAAAACAAAATATTTTTTTAGTTACTTTGGAAAAAAAAATATTTTTTTAGTTACTTTGGAAAAAAAAAATTTTTTTTAGTTACTTTGGAAAAAAAAATATTTTTTTAATTACTTTGGAAAAAAAATATTTTTTTAGTTACTTTGGAAAAAAACATTTTTTTTAGTTACTTTGGAAAAAAAAATATTTTTTTAGTTACTTTGGAAAAAAAAATTGTTTTAGTTACTTTGGAAAAAAAATATTTTTTTAGTTACTTTGGAAAAAAAATTTTTTTTTTAGTTTCTTTGGAAAAAAAAATTTTTTTTTAGTTACTTTGGAAAAAAAAATATTTTTTTAGTTTCTTTGGGAAAAAAAATATTTTTTTAGTTACTTTGGAAAAAAAAATATTTTTTTAGTTACTTTGGAAAAAAAAATATTTTTTTAGTTACTTTGGAAAAAAAATTATTTTTTTAGTTACTTTGGAAAACAAAATATTTTTTTAGTTACTTTGGAAAAAAAAATATTTTTTTAGTTACTTTGGAAAAAAAAAATTTTTTTTAGTTACTTTGGAAAAAAAAATATTTTTTTAATTACTTTGGAAAAAAAATATTTTTTTAGTTACTTTGGAAAAAAACATTTTTTTTAGTTACTTTGGAAAAAAAAATATTTTTTTAATTACTTTGGAAAAAAAAAATTTTTTTAGTTACTTTGGAAAAAAAAATTTTTTTTAGTTACTTTGGATACTTTGGAAAAAAAAAATATTTTTTTAGTTACTTTGGAAAAAAAAATATTTTTTTAGTTTCTTTGGAAAAAAAAAATATTTTTTTAGTTACTTTGGAAAAAAAAAAAAATTTTTAGTTACTTTGGAAAAAAATAATTTTTTTTAGTTTCTTTGGAAAAAAAAATATTTTTTTAGTTACTTTGGAAAAAAAATTATTTTTTTAGTTACTTTGGAAAAAAAATATTTTTTTAGTTTCTTTGGAAAAAAAAATTTTTTTTTAGTTACTTTGGAAAAAAAAATATTTTTTTAGTTACTTTGGAAAAAAAATTATTTTTTTAGTTACTTTGGAAAAAAAATTATTTTTTTAGTTACTTTGGAAAACAAAATATTTTTTTAGTTACTTTGGAAAAAAAAATATTTTTTTAGTTACTTTGGAAAAAAAAAAAATTTTTTAGTTACTTTGGAAAAAAAAATATTTTTTTAATTACTTTGGAAAAAAAATATTTTTTTAGTTACTTTGGAAAAAAACATTTTTTTTAGTTACTTTGGAAAAAAAAATATTTTTTTAGTTTCTTTGGAAAAAAAAATTGTTTTAGTTACTTTGGAAAAAAAATATTTTTTTAGTTACTTTGGAAAAAAAAAATTTTTTTTAGTTTCTTTGGAAAAAAAAATTTTTTTTTAGTTACTTTGGAAAAAAAAATATTTTTTTAGTTTCTTTGGGAAAAAAAATATTTTTTTAGTTACTTTGGAAAAAAAAATATTTTTTTAGTTACTTTGGAAAAAAAAATATTTTTTTAGTTACTTTGGAAAAAAAAATATTTTTTTAGTTACTTTGGAAAAAAAAAAATTTTTTTAGTTACTTTGGAAAAAAAAATATTTTTTTAGTTACTTTGGAAAAAAAAAAATTTTTTTAGTTACTTTGGAAAAAAAAATATTTTTTTAATTACTTTGGAAAAAAAAATATTTTTTTAGTTACTTTGGAAAAAAAAAATTTTTTAGTTACTTTGGAAAAAAAAAATATTTTTTTAGTTACTTTGGAAAAAAATATATATTTTTAGTTACTTTGGAAAAAAAAAATATTTTTTTAGTTACTTTGGAAAAAAAAATATTTTTTTAGTTACTTTGGAAAAAAAAAATTTTTTTAGTTACTTTGGAAAAAAAAAGTTTTTTTTTAGTTACTTTGGAAAAAAAAAAAATTTTTTAGTTTCTTTGGAAAAAAAATTTTTTTTTTAGTTACTTTGGAAAAAAAAATATTTTTTTAGTTTCTTTGGGAAAAAAAATATTTTTTTAGTTACTTTGGAAAAAAAAATATTTTTTTAGTTACTTTGGAAAAAATAATATTTTTTTAGTTACTTTGGAAAAAAAAATATTTTTTTAGTTACTTTGGAAAAAAAATATTTTTTTAGTTACTTTGGAAAAAAATAATATTTTTTTAGTTACTTTGGAAAAAAAAATATTTTTTTAGTTACTTTGGAAAAAAAATATTTTTTTAGTTACTTTGGAAAAAAAAATATTTTTTTAGTTACTTTGGAAAAAAAATATTTTTTTAGTTACTTTGGAAAAAAAAAAATTTTTTTAGTTACTTTGGAAAAAAAAATATTTTTTTAGTTACTTTGGAAAAAAAAATATTTTTTTAGTTACTTTGGGAAAAAAAATATTTTTTTAGTTACTTTGGAAAAAAAAATATTTTTTTAGTTACTTTGGAAAAAAAAATATTTTTTTAGTTACTTTGGAAAAAAAAATATTTTTTTAGTTACTTTGGAAAAAAAAATATTTTTTTAATTACTTTGGAAAAAAAATATTTTTTTAGTTACTTTGGAAAAAATTTTTTTTTTTTAGTTACTTTGGAAAAAAAAAATATTTTTTTAGTTACTTTGGAAAAAAAATTATTTTTTTAGTTACTTTGGAAAAAAAATTATTTTTTTAGTTACTTTGGAAAAAAAAATATTTTTTTAGTTTCTTTGAAAAAAAAAAATTTTTTTAGTTACTTTGGAAAAAAAATTATTTTTTTAGTTTCTTTGGAAAAAAAAATATTTTTTTAGTTACTTTGGAAAAAAAAATATTTTTTTAGTTACTTTGGAAAAAAATATATTTTTTTAGTTACTTTGGAAAAAAATATATTTTTTTAGTTACTTTGGAAAAAAAAATATTTTTTTAGTTACTTTGGAAAAAAAAATATTTTTTTAGTTACTTTGGAAAAAAAAATATTTTTTTAGTTACTTTGGAAAAAAAAATATTTTTTTAGTTACTTTGGAAAAAAAAAAAAAATTTTAGTTACTTTGGAAACAAATTTTTTTTTTTAATTACTTTGGAAAAAAAAATTTTTTTTAGTTACTTTGGAAAAAAAATTTTTTTTTTAGTTACTTTGGAAAAAAAAATATTTTTTTAGTTACTTTGGAAAAAAAAAAATTTTTTAGTTACTTTGGAAAAAAAAATATTTTTTTAGTTACTTTGGAAAAAAAAATTTTTTTTAGTTACTTTGGAAAAAAAAATATTTTTTTAGTTTCTTTGGAAAAAAAATTTTTTTTTAGTTACTTTGGAAAAAATAATATTTTTTTAGTTACTTTGGAAAAAAAAATATTTTTTTAGTTACTTTGGAAAAAAAAAATTTTTTTTAGTTACTTTGGAAAAAAAAATATTTTTTTAATTACTTTGGAAAAAAAATATTTTTTTAGTTACTTTGGAAAAAAAAATTTTTTTAGTTACTTTGGAAAAAAAATATTTTTTTAATTACTTTGGAAAAAAAATATTTTTTTAGTTACTTTGGAAAAAAAAAATATTTTTTTAGTTACTTTGGAAAAAAAAATATTTTTTTAGTTACTTTGGAAAAAAAAAATATTTTTTTAGTTACTTTGGAAAAAAAAATATTTTTTTAGTTACTTTGGAAAAAAAAATTTGTTTTAGTTACTTTGGGAAAAAAAATATTTTTTTAGTTTCTTTGGAAAAAAAAATATTTTTTTAGTTACTTTGGAAAAAAAAATATTTTTTTAGTTACTTTGGAAAAAAAAATATTTTTTTAGTTACTTTGGAAAAAAAAATATTTTTTTAGTTACTTTGGAAAAAAAAATATTTTTTTAGTTACTTTGGAAAAAAAAATATTTTTTTAATTACTTTGGAAAAAAAATATTTTTTTAGTTACTTTGGAAAAAAACATTTTTTTTAGTTACTTTGGAAAAAAAAATATTTTTTTAGTTACTTTGGAAAAAAAAATTGTTTTAGTTACTTTGGAAAAAAAATATTTTTTTAGTTACTTTGGAAAAAAAAATTTTTTTTTAGTTTCTTTGGAAAAAAAAATTTTTTTTTAGTTACTTTGGAAAAAAAATATTTTTTTAGTTACTTTGGAAAAAAACATTTTTTTTAGTTACTTTGGAAAAAAAAATATTTTTTTAGTTACTTTGGAAAAAAAAATTGTTTTAGTTACTTTGGAAAAAAAATATTTTTTTAGTTACTTTGGAAAAAAAAATTTTTTTTTAGTTTCTTTGGAAAAAAAAATTTTTTTTTAGTTACTTTGGAAAAAAAAATATTTTTTTAGTTTCTTTGGGAAAAAAAATATTTTTTTAGTTACTTTGGAAAAAAAAATATTTTTTTAGTTACTTTGGAAAAAAAAATATTTTTTTAGTTACTTTGGAAAAAAAAATATTTTTTTAGTTACTTTGGAAAAAAAAATATTTTTTTAGTTACTTTGGAAAAAAAAATATTTTTTTAGTTACTTTGGAAAAAAAAATATTTTTTTAGTTACTTTGGAAAAAAAAATATTTTTTTAATTACTTTGGAAAAAAAAAAATTTTTTAGTTACTTTGGAAAAAAAAAATTTTTTTAGTTACTTTGGAAAAAAAAAATATTTTTTTAGTTACTTTGGAAAAAAAAATATTTTTTTAGTTACTTTGGAAAAAAAAAATATTTTTTTAGTTACTTTGGAAAAAAAAATATTTTTTTAGTTACTTTGGAAAAAAAAAATTTTTTTAGTTACTTTGGAAAAAAAAAGTTTTTTTTTAGTTACTTTGGAAAAAAAAAAATTTTTTAGTTTCTTTGGAAAAAAAAAATTTTTTTTAGTTACTTTGGAAAAAAAAATATTTTTTTAGTTTCTTTGGGAAAAAAAATATTTTTTTAGTTACTTTGGAAAAAAAAATATTTTTTTAGTTACTTTGGAAAAAAAAATATTTTTTTAGTTACTTTGGAAAAAAAAATATTTTTTTAGTTACTTTGGAAAAAAAATATTTTTTTAGTTACTTTGGAAAAAAATAATATTTTTTTAGTTACTTTGGAAAAAAAAATATTTTTTTAGTTACTTTGGAAAAAAAATATTTTTTTAGTTACTTTGGAAAAAAAAATATTTTTTTAGTTACTTTGGAAAAAAAATATTTTTTTAGTTACTTTGGAAAAAAAAATATTTTTTTAGTTACTTTGGAAAAAAAAATATTTTTTTAGTTACTTTGGAAAAAAAAATATTTTTTTAGTTACTTTGGGAAAAAAAATATTTTTTTAGTTACTTTGGAAAAAAAAATATTTTTTTAGTTACTTTGGAAAAAAAAATATTTTTTTAGTTACTTTGGAAAAAAAAATATTTTTTTAGTTACTTTGGAAAAAAAAATATTTTTTTAATTACTTTGGAAAAAAAATATTTTTTTAGTTACTTTGGAAAAAATTTTTTTTTTTTAGTTACTTTGGAAAAAAAAATTATTTTTTTAGTTACTTTGGAAAAAAAATTATTTTTTTAGTTACTTTGGAAAAAAAATTATTTTTTTAGTTACTTTGGAAAAAAAATATTTTTTTAGTTTCTTTGAAAAAAAAAAAATTTTTTAGTTACTTTGGAAAAAAAATTATTTTTTTAGTTTCTTTGGAAAAAAAAATATTTTTTTAGTTACTTTGGAAAAAAAAATATTTTTTTAGTTACTTTGGAAAAAAATATATTTTTTTAGTTACTTTGGAAAAAAATATATTTTTTTAGTTACTTTGGAAAAAAAAATATTTTTTTAGTTACTTTGGAAAAAAAAATATTTTTTTAGTTACTTTGGAAAAAAAAATATTTTTTTAGTTACTTTGGAAAAAAAAATATTTTTTTAGTTACTTTGGAAAAAAAAATTTTTTTTTAGTTACTTTGGGAAAAAAAATATTTTTTTAGTTACTTTGGAAAATAAAATATTTTTTTAGTTACTTTGGAAAAAAAAATATTTTTTTAGTTACTTTGGAAAAAAAAAATTTTTTTTAGTTACTTTGGAAAAAAAAATTTTTTTTAGTTACTTTGGAAAAAAAAAATTTTTTTTAGTTACTTTGGAAAAAAAAAAAATTTTTTAGTTACTTTGGAAAAAAAAATATTTTTTTAGTTACTTTGGAAAAAAAAATATTTTTTTAGTTACTTTGGAAAAAAAAAAAAATTTTTAGTTACTTTGGAAAAAAGAATATTTTTTTAGTTACTTTGGAAAAAAATATATTTTTTTAGTTACTTTGGAAAAAAAAATATTTTTTTAGTTACTTTGGAAAATAAAATATTTTTTTAGTTACTTTGGAAAAAAAAAAATTTTTTTTAGTTACTTTGGAAAAAAAAATATTTTTTTAGTTACTTTGGAAAAAAAAATATTTTTTTAGTTACTTTGGAAAAAAAAAAATGTTTTAGTTACTTTGGAAAAAAAGTTACTTTTTTAGTTACTTTGGAAAAAAAAAAATTTTTTTAGTTACTTTGGAAAAAAAGTTACTTTTTTAGTTACTTTGGAAAAAAAAATATTTTTTTAGTTACTTTGGAAAAAAAGTTACTTTTTTAGTTACTTTGGAAAAAAAAAAAAATTTTTAGTTACTTTGGGAAAAAAAATATTTTTTTAGTTACTTTGGAAAAAAAAATATTTTTTTAGTTACTTTGGAAAAAAAAATATTTTTTTAGTTACTTTGGAAAAAAAAATATTTTTTTAGTTACTTTGGAAAAAAAAATATTTTTTTAGTTACTTTGGAAAAAAAAATATTTTTTTAGTTACTTTGGAAAAAAAAATATTTTTTTAGTTACTTTGGAAATTTTTTTTTTTTTTTTAGTTACTTTGGAAAAAAAAATATTTTTTTAGTTACTTTGGAAAAAAACAAATTTTTTTAGTTACTTTGGAAAAAAAAAAATTTTTTTAGTTACTTTGGAAAAAAAAAAAAAATTTTAGTTACTTTGGAAAAAAAGTTACTTTTTTAGTTACTTTGGAAAAAAAAAATATTTTTTTAGTTACTTTGGAAAAAAAGTTACTTTTTTAGTTACTTTGGAAAAAAAAAAAAATTTTTAGTTACTTTGGAAAAAAAGTTACTTTTTTAGTTACTTTGGAAAAAAAAAAATTTTTTAGTTACTTTGGGAAAAAAAATATTTTTTTAGTTACTTTGGAAAAAAATATATTTTTTTAGTTACTTTGGAAAAAAAAATATTTTTTTAGTTACTTTGGGAAAAAAAATATTTTTTTAGTTACTTTGGAAAATAAAAAAATTTTTTAGTTACTTTGGAAAAAAAAAAATTTTTTTAGTTACTTTGGAAAAAAAAAAAATTTTTTAGTTACTTTGGAAAAAAAAATTTTTTTTAGTTACTTTGGAAAAAAAAAATTTTTTTTAGTTACTTTGGAAAAAAAAATATTTTTTTAGTTACTTTGGAAAAAAAAATATTTTTTTAGTTACTTTGGAAAAAAAAAAATTTTTTTTAGTTACTTTGGAAAAAAAATTTTTTTTTTAGTTACTTTGGAAAAAAAAATATTTTTTTAGTTACTTTGGAAAAAAAAATATTTTTTTAGTTACTTTGGAAAATAAAATATTTTTTTAGTTACTTTGGAAAAAAAAATATTTTTTTAGTTACTTTGGAAAAAAAATATTTTTTTAGTTACTTTGGAAAAAAAAATATTTTTTTAGTTACTTTGGAAAAAAAAATATTTTTTTAGTTACTTTGGAAAAAAATATATTTTTTTAGTTACTTTGGGAAAAAAAATAATTTTTTTAGTTACTTTGGAAAAAAAAATATTTTTTTAGTTACTTTGGAAAAAAAAATATTTTTTTAGTTACTTTGGAAAAAAAAATATTTTTTTAGTTACTTTGGAAAAAAAAATATTTTTTTAGTTACTTTGGAAAAAAAAATATTTTTTTAGTTACTTTGGAAAAAAAAATATTTTTTTAGTTACTTTGGAAAAAAAAATATTTTTTTAGTTACTTTGGAAAATAAAATATTTTTTTAGTTACTTTGGAAAAAAAGTTACTTTTTTAGTTACTTTGGAAAAAAATTTACTTTTTTAGTTACTTTGGAAAAAAAAATATTTTTTTAGTTACTTTGGAAAAAAAGTTACTTTTTAGTTACTTTGGAAAAAAAAATATTTTTTAGTTACTTGGAAAAAAAAAAAAATTTTAGTTACTTGGAAAAAAAAATATTTTTTTAGTTACTTTGGAAAAAAAAAATTTTTTAGTTACTTGGAAAAAAAATATTTTTTTAGTTACTTTGGAAAAAAAAATATTTTTTTAGTTACTTTGGAAAAAAAAAATTTTTTTAGTTACTTTGGGAAAAAAATATTTTTTAGTACTTTGAAAATAAATATTTTTTTAGTTACTAGGAAAAAAAAATATTTTTTTAGTTACTTTGGAAAAAAAAAAATTTTTTTTAGTTACTTTGGAAAAAAAGTTACTTTTTTAGTTACTTTGGAAAAAAAAATATTTTTTTAGTTACTTTGGAAAAAAAGTACTTTTTTAGTTACTTTGGAAAAAAAATATTTTTTTAGTTACTTTGGAAAAAAAGTTACTTTTTTAGTTACTTTGGAAAAAAAAAAATAATTTTTAGTTACTTTGGGAAAAAAAAATTTTTTAGTTACTTTGGAAAAAAAAATATTTTTTTAGTTTCTTTGGAAAAAAAAATATTTTTTAGTTACTTTGGAAAAAAAAATATTTTTTTAGTTACTTTGGAAATAAAAATATTTTTTTAGTTACTTTGGAAAAAAAAATATTTTTTTAGTTACTTTGGAAAAAAAATATTTTTTTAGTTACTTTGGAAAAAAAAATATTTTTTAGTTACTTTGAAAAAAAAATATTTTTTAGTTACTTTGGAAAAAAAAAATATTTTTTAGTTACTTTGGAAAAAAAAATATTTTTTTAGTTACTTTGGAAAAAAATATTTTTAGTTACTTTGGAAAAAAAATATTTTTTAGTTACTTTGGAAAAAAAAATATTTTTTTAGTTACTTTGGAAAAAAAAATATTTTTTTAGTTACTTTGGAAAAAAAAATATTTTTTTAGTTACTTTGGGAAAAAAAAAAAATTTTTTAGTTACTTTGGAAAAAAAAAATTTTTTTTAGTTACTTTGGGAAAAAAAATATTTTTTTAGTTTCTTTGGGAAAAAAAATATTTTTTTAGTTACTTTGGAAAAAAAAAAATTTTTTTTAGTTACTTTGGAAAAAAAATATTTTTTTAGTTTCTTTGGAAAAAAAAAATTTTTTTTAGTTACTTTGGAAAAAAAATTTTTTTTTTAGTTACTTTGGGAAAAAAAATATTTTTTTAGTTACTTTGGAAAATAAAATATTTTTTTAGTTACTTTGGAAAAAAATTTTTTTTTTTAGTTACTTTGGGAAAAAAAAATATTTTTTAGTTACTTTGGAAAAAAAAAATTTTTTTAGTTACTTTGGAAAAAAAAATTTTTTTTAGTTACTTTGGAAAAAAAAAAATTTTTTTAGTTACTTTGGAAAAAAAATATTTTTTAGTTACTTTGGAAAAAAAAATATTTTTTTAGTTACTGTGGAAAAAAATTTTTTTTTTTAGTTACTTTGGAAAAAAAAAAAAAAATTTTAGTTACTTTGGAAAAAAGAATATTTTTTTAGTTACTTTGGAAAAAAATATATTTTTTTAGTTACTTTGGAAAAAAAAATATTTTTTTAGTTACTTTGGAAAATAAAATATTTTTTTAGTTACTTTGGAAAAAAAAATATTTTTTTAGTTACTTTGGAAAAAAAAATATTTTTTTAGTTACTTTGGAAAAAAATATTTTTTTAGTTACTTTGGAAAAAAAAATATTTTTTTAGTTACTTTGGAAAAAAAATAAATTTTTAGTTACTTTGGAAAAAAAAAAAATTTTTTAGTTACTTTGGAAAAAAAGTTACTTTTTTAGTTACTTTGGAAAAAAAAATATTTTTTTAGTTACTTTGGAAAAAAAGTTACTTTTTAGTTACTTTGGAAAAAACAATATTTTTTAGTACTTTGGAAAAAAGTTACTTTTTTAGTTACTTTGGAAAAAAAAAATTTTTTAGTTACTTTGGGAAAAAAAATATTTTTTAGTTACTTTGGAAAAAAAAATATTTTTTTAGTTACTTTGGAAAAAAAAATATTTTTTTAGTTACTTTGGAAAAAAAATATTTTTTTAGTTACTTTGGAAAAAAAAATATTTTTTTAGTTACTTTGGAAAAAAAAATATTTTTTTAGTTACTTTGGAAAAAAAATATTTTTTTAGTTACTTTGGAAAAAAAAAATTTTTTTTTAGTTACTTTGAAAAAAAAATTTTTTTTAGTTACTTTGGAAAAAAAAAATTTTTTTAGTTACTTTGGAAAAAAAAATTTTTTTAGTTACTTTGGAAAAAAAAAATTTTTTTAGTTACTTTGGAAAAAAAAAATTTTTTTTAGTTACTTTGGAAAAAAGTTACTTTTTTAGGTTACTTTGGAAAAAAAAATATTTTTTTAGTTACTTTGGAAAAAAAGTTACTTTTTTAGTTACTTTGGAAAAAAAAATATTTTTTTAGTTACTTTGGAAAAAAAGTTACTTTTTTAGTTACTTTGGAAAAAAAAAAAATTTTTTTAGTTACTTTGGAAAAAAAAAAATTTTTTTAGTTACTTTGGGAAAAAAAATATTTTTTTAGTTACTTTGGAAAAAAAAATATTTTTTTAGTTACTTTGGAAAAAAAAATATTTTTTTAGTTACTTTGGGAAAAAAAATATTTTTTTAGTTACTTTGGAAAATAAAATATTTTTTTAGTTACTTTGGAAAAAAAATATTTTTTTAGTTACTTTGCGAAAAAAAAATTTTTTTTTAGTTACTTTGGAAAAAAAAATTTTTTTTAGTTACTTTGGAAAAAAAAATTTTTTTAGTTACTTTGGAAAAAAAAATATTTTTTTAGTTACTTTGGAAAAAAAATATTTTTTTAGTTACTTTGGAAAAAAAAAATTTTTTTTAGTTACTTTGGAAAAAAAAAAATTTTTTAGTTACTTTGGAAAAAAGAATATTTTTTTAGTTACTTTGGAAAAAAAATATTTTTTTAGTTACTTTGGAAAAAAAAATATTTTTTTAGTTACTTTGGAAAATAAAATATTTTTTTAGTTACTTTGGAAAAAAAAATATTTTTTTAGTTACTTTGGAAAAAAAAATATTTTTTTAGTTACTTTGGAAAAAAAATATTTTTTAGTTACTTTGGAAAAAAAAATATTTTTTTAGTTACTTTGGAAAAAAAATATTTTTTTAGTTACTTTGGGAAAAAAAATAATTTTTTTAGTTACTTTGGAAAAAAAAATATTTTTTTAGTTACTTTGGAAAAAAAAATATTTTTTTAGTTACTTTGGAAAAAAAAATATTTTTTTAGTTACTTTGGAAAATAAAATATTTTTTTAGTTACTTTGGAAAAAAAGTTACTTTTTTAGTTACTTTGGAAAAAATTTACTTTTTAGTTACTTTGGAAAAAAAAATATTTTTTTAGTTACTTTGGAAAAAAAGTTACTTTTTTAGTTACTTTGGAAAAAAAAATATTTTTTTAGTTACTTAGGAAAAAAAAATATTTTTTTAGTTACTTTGGAAAAAAAAATATTTTTTTAGTTACTTTGGAAAAAAAATAATTTTTTTAGTTACTTTGGAAAAAAAATTATTTTTTTAGTTACTTTGGAAAAAAAAATATTTTTTTAGTTACTTTGGAAAAAAATATATTTTTTTAGTTACTTTGGAAAAAAATTTTTTTTTTAGTTACTTTGGAAAAAAAATATTTTTTTAGTTACTTTGGAAAATAAAATATTTTTTTAGTTACTAGGAAAAAAAAATTTTTTTTAGTTACTTTGGAAAAAAAAAAAATTTTTAGTTACTTTGGAAAAAAAGTTACTTTTTTAGTTACTTTGGAAAAAAAAATATTTTTTTAGTTACTTTGGAAAAAAAGTTACTTTTAGTTACTTTGGAAAAAAAATATTTTTAGTTACTTTGGAAAAAAAGTTACTTTTTTAGTTACTTTGGAAAAAAAAAAATTTTTTAGTTACTTTGGGAAAAAAAAATTTTTTTAGTTACTTTGGAAAAAAAAATATTTTTTAGTTTCTTTGGAAAAAAAATATTTTTTTAGTTACTTTGGAAAAAAAATATTTTTTAGTACTTTGGAAAAAAAAATATTTTTTAGTTACTTTGGAAAAAATATATTTTTTTAGTTACTTTGGAAAAAATAATATTTTTTAGTTACTTTGGAAAAAAAATTATTTTTTTAGTTACTTTGGAAAAAAAAATATTTTTTTAGTTACTTTGGAAAAAAAAATATTTTTTTAGTTACTTTGGAAAAAAAAATATTTTTTAGTTACTTTGGAAAAAAAATATTTTTTTAGTTACTTTGGAAAAAAAATATTTTTTTAGTTACTTTGGAAAAAAAAATATTTTTTTAGTTACTTTGGAAAAAAAATATTTTTTAGTTACTTTGGAAAAAAATATTTTTTTAGTTACTTTGGAAAAAAAAAATTTTTTTAGTTACTTTGGAAAAAAAATTTTTTTTTTAGTTACTTTGGAAAAAAAAATTTTTTTAGTTTCTTTGGGAAAAAATATATTTTTTTAGTTTCTTTGGAAAAAAAAAAATTTTTTTAGTTACTTGGAAAAAAAATATTTTTTTAGTTTCTTTGGAAAAAAAAAATTTTTTTAGTTACTTTGGAAAAAAAAATATTTTTTTAGTTTCTTTGGAAAAAAATATGTTTTTAGTTACTTTGGAAAAGAAATATTTTTTTAGTTACTTTGGAAAAAAAAATATTTTTTAGTTACTTTGGAAAAAAAAATATTTTTTTAGTTACTTTGGAAAAAAAAAAATTTTTAGTTACTTTGGAAAAAATTTTTTTTTTTTAATTACTTGGAAAAAAAAAATTTTTTAGTTACTTTGGAAAAAAAAAATTTTTTTAGTTACTTTGGAAAAAAAATATTTTTTAGTTACTTTGGAAAAAAAAAATTTTTTTTAGTTACTTTGGAAAAAAATATTTTTTTTAGTTACTTGGAAAAAAAAATATTTTTTTAGTTACTTTGGAAAAAAAAAAAAATTTTTAGTTACTTGGAAAAAAAATATTTTTTAGTTTCTTTGGAAAAAAATATTTTTTTAGTTACTTTGGAAAAAAAATATTTTTTTAGTTTCTTTGGAAAAAAAAATATTTTTTTAGTTACTTTGGAAAAAAAAATGTTTTTTTAGTTACTTTTTTTAGTTACTTTGGAAAAAAAAATGTTTTTTTAGTTACTTTGGAAAAAAAAATATTTTTTTAGTTACTTTGGAAAAAAAAATATTTTTTTAGTTACTTTGGAAAAAAAATATTTTTTTAGTTACTTTGGAAAAAAAAATATTTTTTTAGTTACTTTGGAAAAAAAATATTTTTTTAGTTACTTTGGAAAAAAAAATATTTTTTTAGTTACTTTGGAAAAAAAAATATTTTTTTAGTTACTTTGGAAAAAAAAATATTTTTTTAGTTACTTTGGGAAAAAAAATATTTTTTTAGTTACTTTGGAAAAAAAAATATTTTTTTAGTTACTTTGGAAAAAAAAATATTTTTTTAGTTACTTTGGAAAAAAAAATATTTTTTTAGTTACTTTGGAAAAAAAAATATTTTTTTAATTACTTTGGAAAAAAAAAATTTTTTTAGTTACTTTGGAAAAAAAAAAAATTTTTTAGTTACTTTGGAAAAAAAAAATATTTTTTTAGTTACTTTGGAAAAAAAATTATTTTTTTAGTTACTTTGGAAAAAAAATTATTTTTTTAGTTACTTTGGAAAAAAAAATATTTTTTTAGTTTCTTTGAAAAAAAAAAAAATTTTTTAGTTACTTTGGAAAAAAAAATATTTTTTTAGTTTCTTTGGAAAAAAAATATATTTTTTTAGTTACTTTGGAAAAAAAAATATTTTTTTAGTTACTTTGGAAAAAAATATATTTTTTTAGTTACTTTGGAAAAAAAAATATTTTTTTAGTTACTTTGGAAAAAAAAATATTTTTTTAGTTACTTTGGAAAAAAAAATATTTTTTTAGTTACTTTGGAAAAAAAAATATTTTTTTAGTTACTTTGGAAAAAAAAAAATGTTTTAGTTACTTTGGAAAAAAAAATATTTTTTTAGTTACTTTGGAAAAAAAAATATTTTTTTAGTTACTTTGGAAAAAAAAATATTTTTTTAGTTACTTTGGAAAAAAAAAAATTTTTTTAGTTACTTTGGAAAAAAAAATATTTTTTTAGTTTCTTTGGAAAAAAAAATATTTTTTTAGTTACTTTGGAAAAAAAATATTTTTTTAGTTTCTTTGGAAAAAAAATATTTTTTTAGTTACTTTGGAAAAAAAAAAATTTTTTTAGTTACTTTGGAAAAAAAAATATTTTTTTAGTTACTTTGGAAAAAAAAATATTTTTTTAGTTACTTTGGAAAAAAAATATTTTTTTAGTTACTTTGGAAAAAAAAATATTTTTTTAGTTACTTTGGAAAAAAAAAATTTTTTAGTTACTTTGGAAAAAAAAATATTTTTTTAGTTACTTTGGAAAAAAAAAATTTTTTTAGTTACTTTGGAAAAAAAAATATTTTTTTAGTTACTTTGGAAAAAAAAATATTTTTTTAGTTACTTTGGAAAAAAAAATATTTTTTTAGTTACTTTGGAAAAAAAATATTTTTTTAGTTACTTTGGAAAAAAAATATTTTTTTAGTTTCTTTGGAAAAAAATATATTTTTTTAGTTACTTTGGAAAAGAAAATATTTTTTTAGTTACTTTGGAAAAAAAAATATTTTTTTAGTTACTTTGGAAAAAAAAATATTTTTTTAGTTACTTTGGAAAAAAAAATATTTTTTTAGTTACTTTGGAAAAAAAATTTTTTTTTAGTTACTTTGGAAAAAAAAAATATTTTTTTAGTTACTTTGGAAAAAAAATTATTTTTTTAGTTACTTTGGAAAAAAAATTATTTTTTTAGTTACTTTGGGAAAAAAAATATTTTTTTAGTTACTTTGGAAAAAAAAATATTTTTTTAGTTACTTTGGAAAAAAAAATATTTTTTTAGTTACTTTGGAAAAAAAAATATTTTTTTAGTTACTTTGGAAAAAAAAATATTTTTTTAATTACTTTGGAAAAAAAAAATTTTTTTAGTTACTTTGGAAAAAAAAATTTTTTTTTAGTTACTTTGGAAAAAAAAAATATTTTTTTAGTTACTTTGGAAAAAAAATTATTTTTTTAGTTACTTTGGAAAAAAAATTATTTTTTTAGTTACTTTGGAAAAAAAAATATTTTTTTAGTTTCTTTGAAAAAAAAAAAAATTTTTTAGTTACTTTGGAAAAAAAAATATTTTTTTAGTTTCTTTGGAAAAAAAAATATTTTTTTAGTTACTTTGGAAAAAAAAATATTTTTTTAGTTACTTTGGAAAAAAATATATTTTTTTAGTTACTTTGGAAAAAAAAATATTTTTTTAGTTACTTTGGAAAAAAAAATATTTTTTTAGTTACTTTGGAAAAAAAAATATTTTTTTAGTTACTTTGGAAAAAAAAATATTTTTTTAGTTACTTTGGAAAAAAAAAAATGTTTTAGTTACTTTGGAAAAAAAAATATTTTTTTAGTTACTTTGGAAAAAAAAATATTTTTTTAGTTACTTTGGAAAAAAAAATATTTTTTTAGTTACTTTGGAAAAAAAAAAATTTTTTTAGTTACTTTGGAAAAAAAAATATTTTTTTAGTTTCTTTGGAAAAAAAAATATTTTTTTAGTTACTTTGGAAAAAAAATATTTTTTTAGTTTCTTTGGAAAAAAAATATTTTTTTAGTTACTTTGGAAAAAAAAAAATTTTTTTAGTTACTTTGGAAAAAAAAATATTTTTTTAGTTACTTTGGAAAAAAAAATATTTTTTTAGTTACTTTGGAAAAAAAATATTTTTTTAGTTACTTTGGAAAAAAAAATATTTTTTTAGTTACTTTGGAAAAAAAAAATTTTTTAGTTACTTTGGAAAAAAAAATATTTTTTTAGTTACTTTGGAAAAAAAAAATTTTTTTAGTTACTTTGGAAAAAAAATATATTTTTTTAGTTACTTTGGGAAAAAAAATATTTTTTTAGTTACTTTGGAAAAAAAAATATTTTTTTAGTTACTTTGGAAAAAAAAATATTTTTTTAGTTACTTTGGAAAAAAAAATATTTTTTTAGTTACTTTGGAAAAAAAAATATTTTTTTAATTACTTTGGAAAAAAAATATTTTTTTAGTTACTTTGGAAAAAAAAAAATTTTTTTAGTTACTTTGGAAAAAAAAAATATTTTTTTAGTTACTTTGGAAAAAAAAATATTTTTTTAGTTACTTTGGAAAAAAAAAATATTTTTTTAGTTACTTTGGAAAAAAAAATATTTTTTTAGTTACTTTGGAAAAAAAAATTTGTTTTAGTTACTTTGGAAAAAAAAATATTTTTTTAGTTACTTTGGAAAAAACAATTTTTTTTAGTTACTTTGGAAAAAAAAATATTTTTTTAGTTACTTTGGAAAAAAAAATTTTTTTTAGTTACTTTGGAAAAAAAAAAATTTTTTAGTTTCTTTGGAAAAATTTTTTTTTTTTTAGTTACTTTGGAAAAAAAAATATTTTTTTAGTTTCTTTGGAAAAAAAAATATTTTTTTAGTTACTTTGGAAAAAAAAATATTTTTTTAGTTACTTTGGAAAAAAAAATATTTTTTTAGTTACTTTGGAAAAAAAAATATTTTTTTAGTTACTTTGGAAAAAAAAAATTTTTTTAGTTTCTTTGGAAATTTTTTTTTTTTTTTAGTTACTTTGGAAAAAAAAATATTTTTTTAGTTTCTTTGGAAAAAAAAATATTTTTTTAGTTACTTTGGAAAAAAAAATATTTTTTTAGTTACTTTGGAAAAAAAAATATTTTTTTAGTTACTTTGGAAAAAAAAATATTTTTTTAGTTACTTTGGAAAAAAAATATTTTTTTAGTTACTTTGGAAAAAAAAAATATTTTTTTAGTTACTTTGGAAAAAAAAATATTTTTTTAGTTACTTTGGAAAAAAAAATATTTTTTTAGTTACTTTGGAAAAAAAAAAAATTTTTTTAGTTACTTTGGAAAAAAAAATATTTTTTTAGTTACTTTGGAAAAAAAATAATTTTTTTAGTTACTTTGGGAAAAAAAAATTTTTTTTAGTTACTTTGGAAAAAAAAATATTTTTTTAGTTACTTTGGAAAAAAAAATATTTTTTTAATTACTTTGGAAAAAAAAAATTTTTTTAGTTACTTTGGAAAAAAAAAATTTTTTTTAGTTACTTTGGAAAAAAAAATATTTTTTTAGTTACTTTGGAAAAAAAAATTTTTTTTAGTTACTTTGGAAAAAAAAAATTTTTTTTAGTTACTTTGGAAAAAAAAATATTTTTTTAGTTACTTTGGAAAAAAAAAAAATTTTTTAGTTACTTTGGAAAAAAAAATATTTTTTTAGTTTCTTTGGAAAAAAAAATATTTTTTTAGTTACTTTGGAAAAAAAATTATTTTTTTAGTTACTTTGGAAAAAAAATATTTTTTTAGTTTCTTTGGAAAAAAAAATATTTTTTTAGTTACTTTGGAAAAAAAAAATTTTTTTTAGTTACTTTGGAAAAAAAAATATTTTTTTAGTTACTTTGGAAAAAATAATATTTTTTTAGTTTCTTTGGAAAAAAAAAATTTTTTTAGTTACTTTGGAAAAAATAATATTTTTTTAGTTTCTTTGGAAAAAAAAATTTTTTTTTAGTTACTTTGGAAAAAAATATATTTTTTTAGTTACTTTGGAAAAAAATTATTTTTTTAGTTACTTTGGAAAAAAAAAAAAAATTTTAGTTACTTTGGAAAAAATTTTTTTTTTTTAGTTACTTTGGAAAAAAAATATTTTTTTAGTTACTTTGGAAAAAAAAATATTTTTTTAGTTACTTTGGAAAAAAAAATATTTTTTTAGTTACTTTGGAAAAAAAAATATTTTTTTAGTTACTTTGGAAAAAAAATATTTTTTTAGTTACTTTGGAAAAAAAAAATTTTTTTTAGTTACTTTGGAAAAAAAAAAATTTTTTTAGTTACTTTGGAAAAAAAATTTTTTTTTTAGTTTCTTTGGAAAAAAAAAATTTTTTTTAGTTACTTTGGAAAAAAAAATATTTTTTTAGTTTCTTTGGAAAAAAAAATATTTTTTTAGTTACTTTGGAAAAAAAAATATTTTTTTAGTTACTTTGGAAAAAAAAATATTTTTTTAGTTACTTTGGAAAAAAATATATTTTTTTAGTTACTTTGGAAAAAAAAATATTTTTTTAGTTACTTTGGAAAAAAAAATATTTTTTTAGTTACTTTGGAAAAAAAATATTTTTTTTTAGTTACTTTGGAAAAAAAAATATTTTTTTAGTTACTTTGGAAAAAAAAATATTTTTTTAGTTACTTTGGAAAAAAAAATATTTTTTTAGTTACTTTGGAAAAAAAAAATTTTTTTTAGTTACTTTGGAAAAAAAAATATTTTTTTAGTTACTTTGGAAAAAAAATATTTTTTTAGTTACTTTGGAAAAAAAAATATTTTTTTAGTTACTTTGGGAAAAAAAATAATTTTTTAGTTACTTTGGAAAAAAAAAAATTTTTTTAGTTACTTTGGAAAAAAAAATATTTTTTTAGTTACTTTGGAAAAAAAAATATTTTTTTAGTTACTTTGGAAAAAAAAATATTTTTTTAGTTACTTTGGAAAAAAAAATATTTTTTTAGTTACTTTGGAAAAAAAAATTTTTTTTAGTTACTTTGGAAAAAAAAAATATTTTTTTAGTTACTTTGGAAAAAAAAATATTTTTTTAGTTACTTTGGAAAAAAAATATTTTTTTAGTTACTTTGGAAAAAAAAAATATTTTTTTTAGTTACTTTGGAAAAAAAAATATTTTTTTAGTTACTTTGGAAAAAAAAATATTTTTTTAGTTACTTTGGAAAAAAAGTTACTTTTTTAGTTACTTTGGAAAAAAAAATTTTTTAGTTACTTTGGAAAAAAAAAAAAATTTTTAGTTACTTTGGAAAAAAAAATATTTTTTTAGTTACTTTGGAAAAAAAGTTACTTTTTTAGTTACTTTGGAAAAAAAAAAATGTTTTAGTTACTTTGGAAAAAAAAATATTTTTTTAGTTACTTTGGAAAAAAAAAAATTTTTTTAGTTACTTTGGAAAAAAAAATATTTTTTTAGTTACTTTGGAAAAAAAAATATTTTTTTAGTTACTTTGGAAAAAAAAATATTTTTTTAGTTACTTTGGAAAAAAAAAATTTTTTTTAGTTACTTTGGAAAAAAAAAATTTTTTTAGTTACTTTGGAAAAAAAATAATTTTTTTAGTTACTTTGGAAAAAAAAAAATTTTTTTAGTTACTTTGGAAAAAAAAAAAAAATTTAGTTTCTTTGGAAAAATTTTTTTTTTTTTAGTTACTTTGGAAAAAAAAATATTTTTTTAGTTTCTTTGGAAAAAAAAATATTTTTTTAGTTACTTTGGAAAAAAAATATTTTTTTAGTTACTTTGGAAAAAAAAAATATTTTTTTAGTTACTTTGGAAAAAAAAATATTTTTTTAGTTACTTTGGAAAAAATAATAATTTTTAATTACTTTGGAAAAAAAATATTTTTTTAGTTACTTTGGAAAAAAAATATTTTTTTAGTTACTTTGGAAAAAAAAATATTTTTTTAGTTACTTTGGAAAAAAAAATATTTTTTTAGTTACTTTGGAAAAAAAAATATTTTTTTAGTTACTTTGGAAAAAAAAATATTTTTTTAGTTACTTTGGAAAAAAAATATTTTTTTAGTTACTTTGGAAAAAAAAATATTTTTTTAGTTACTTTGGAAAAAAAAATATTTTTTTAGTTACTTTGGAAAAAAAATTATTTTTTTAGTTACTTTGGAAAAAAATATATTTTTTTAGTTACTTTGGAAAAAAATATTTTTTTTTAGTTACTTTGGAAAAAAAAATATTTTTTTAATTACTTTGGAAAAAAAAATATTTTTTTAATTACTTTGGAAAAAAAATATTTTTTTAGTTACTTTGGAAAAAAAAAATTTTTTTTAGTTACTTTGGAAAAAAAAA
This sequence comes from Melanostigma gelatinosum, assembly GCF_949748355.1. Taxonomy (NCBI): domain Eukaryota; kingdom Metazoa; phylum Chordata; class Actinopteri; order Perciformes; family Zoarcidae; genus Melanostigma; species Melanostigma gelatinosum. The sequence continues at coordinate 105,564 of NW_027635148.1, read as the reverse complement.
TATTTTTTTAGTTACTTTGGAAAAAAAAATATTTTTTTAGTTACTTTGGAAAAAAAAATATTTTTTTAGTTACTTTGGAAAAAAAAATATTTTTTTAGTTACTTTGGAAAAAAAATATTTTTTTAGTTACTTTGGAAAAAAAAATATTTTTTTAGTTACTTTGGAAAAAAAAATATTTTTTTAGTTACTTTGGAAAAAAAAATATTTTTTTAGTTACTTTGGAAAAAAAAATATTTTTTTAGTTACTTTGGAAAAAAAAATATTTTTTTAGTTACTTTGGAAAAAAAATTTTTTTTTAGTTACTTTGGAAAAAAAAAATATTTTTTTAGTTACTTTGGAAAAAAAAATATTTTTTTAGTTACTTTGGAAAAAAAATATTTTTTTAGTTACTTTGGAAAAAAAATATATTTTTTTTAGTTACTTTGGAAAAAAAAATATTTTTTTAGTTACTTTGGAAAAAAAAATATTTTTTTAGTTACTTTGGAAAAAAAGTTACTTTTTTAGTTACTTTGGAAAAAAAAATTTTTTAGTTACTTTGGAAAAAAAAAAATTTTTTTAGTTACTTTGGAAAAAAAAATATTTTTTTAGTTACTTTGGAAAAAAAGTTACTTTTTTAGTTACTTTGGAAAAAAAAAATGTTTTAGTTACTTTGGAAAAAAAAATATTTTTTTAGTTACTTTGGAAAAAAAAATATTTTTTTAGTTACTTTGGAAAAAAAAATATTTTTTTAGTTACTTTGGAAAAAAAAATATTTTTTTAGTTACTTTGGAAAAAAAAATTTTTTTTAGTTACTTTGGAAAAAAAAAAATTTTTTTAGTTACTTTGGAAAAAAAAAATTTTTTTTAGTTACTTTGGAAAAAAAATAATTTTTTTAGTTACTTTGGAAAAAAAAAATTTTTTTTAGTTACTTTGGAAAAAAAAAAAAAATTTTAGTTTCTTTGGAAAAATTTTTTTTTTTTTAGTTACTTTGGAAAAAAAAATATTTTTTTAGTTTCTTTGGAAAAAAAAATATTTTTTTAGTTACTTTGGAAAAAAAAAATATTTTTTTAGTTACTTTGGAAAAAAAAATATTTTTTTAGTTACTTTGGAAAAAAAAATATTTTTTTAGTTACTTTGGAAAAAATAATAATTTTTAATTACTTTGGAAAAAAAATATTTTTTTAGTTACTTTGGAAAAAAAATATTTTTTTAGTTACTTTGGAAAAAAAAATATTTTTTTAGTTACTTTGGAAAAAAAAATATTTTTTTAGTTACTTTGGAAAAAAAAATATTTTTTTAGTTACTTTGGAAAAAAAAATATTTTTTTAGTTACTTTGGAAAAAAAATATTTTTTTAGTTACTTTGGAAAAAAAAATATTTTTTTAGTTACTTTGGAAAAAAAAATATTTTTTTAGTTACTTTGGAAAAAAAATTATTTTTTTAGTTACTTTGGAAAAAAAATATTTTTTTAGTTACTTTGGAAAAAAAAATTTTTTTTTAGTTACTTTGGAAAAAAAAATATTTTTTTAATTACTTTGGAAAAAAAAATATTTTTTTAATTACTTTGGAAAAAAAATATTTTTTTAGTTACTTTGGAAAAAAAAAATTTTTTTTAGTTACTTTGGAAAAAAAAATATTTTTTTAGTTACTTTGGAAAAAAAATATTTTTTTAGTTACTTTGGAAAAAAAAATATTTTTTTAGTTACTTTGGAAAAAAAAATATTTTTTTAGTTACTTTGGAAAAAAAAATATTTTTTTAGTTACTTTGGGAAAAAAAATTTTTTTTTAGTTACTTTGGAAAAAAAAAATTTTTTTTAGTTACTTTGGAAAAAAAATAATTTTTTTAGTTACTTTGGAAAAAAAAATTTTTTTTTAGTTACTTTGGAAAAAAAAAAAAATTTTTAGTTTCTTTGGAAAATGTTTTTTTTTTTTAGTTACTTTGGAAAAAAAAATATTTTTTTAGTTTCTTTGGAAAAAAAAAAATTTTTTTAGTTACTTTGGAAAAAAAAAATTTTTTTTAGTTACTTTGGAAAAAAAAATATTTTTTTAGTTACTTTGGAAAAAAAATATTTTTTTAGTTACTTTGGAAAAAAAAATATTTTTTTAGTTACTTTGGAAAAAAAAAATTTTTTTAGTTACTTTGGAAAAAAAAATATTTTTTTAGTTACTTTGGAAAAAAAAAAATTTTTTTAGTTACTTTGGAAAAAAATATATTTTTTTAGTTACTTTGGAAAAAAAAATATTTTTTTAGTTACTTTGGAAAAAAAATTATTTTTTTAGTTACTTTGGAAAAAAAATTATTTTTTTAGTTACTTTGGAAAAAAAAATATTTTTTTAGTTTCTTTGAAAAAAAAAAAAATTTTTTAGTTACTTTGGAAAAAAAAATATTTTTTTAGTTTCTTTGGAAAAAAAAATATTTTTTTAGTTACTTTGGAAAAAAAAATATTTTTTTAGTTACTTTGGAAAAGAATATATTTTTTTAGTTACTTTGGAAAAAAAAATATTTTTTTAGTTACTTTGGAAAAAAAAATATTTTTTTAGTTACTTTGGAAAAAAAATATTTTTTTAGTTACTTTGGAAAAAAAAATATTTTTTTAGTTACTTTGGAAAAAAAAAAATTTTTTAGTTACTTTGGAAAAAAAAAATTTTTTTTAATTACTTTGGAAAAAAAATTTTTTTTTAGTTACTTTGGAAAAAAAAAAATTTTTTTAGTTACTTTGGAAAAAAAAAATTTTTTTTAGTTACTTTGGAAAAAAATTTTTTTTTTAGTTACTTTGGAAAAAAAAAATTTTTTTTAGTTACTTTGGAAAAAAAAAATTTTTTTAGTTACTTTGGAAAAAATAATATTTTTTTAGTTTCTTTGGAAAAAAAAATTTTTTTTAGTTACTTTGGAAAAAATAATATTTTTTTAGTTTCTTTGGAAAAAAATTTTTTTTTTTAGTTACTTTGGAAAAAAATATATTTTTTTAGTTACTTTGGAAAAGAAAATATTTTTTTAGTTACTTTGGAAAAAAAAAAAATTTTTTAGTTACTTTGGAAAAAAAAAATATTTTTTTAGTTACTTTGGAAAAAAAAATATTTTTTTAGTTACTTTCGAAAAAAAAATATTTTTTTAGTTTCTTTGGAAAAAAAAATATTTTTTTAGTTACTTTGGAAAAAAAAATATTTTTTTAGTTACTTTGGAAAAAAAAATATTTTTTTAGTTACTTTGGAAAAAAAAATATTTTTTTAGTTACTTTGGAAAAAAAAATATTTTTTTAGTTACTTTGGAAAAAAAATATTTTTTTAGTTACTTTGGAAAAAAAAATATTTTTTTAGTTACTTTGGAAAAAAAAAAAATTTTTTAGTTACTTTGGAAAAAAATTTTTTTTTTTAATTACTTTGGAAAAAAAAAATTGTTTTAGTTACTTTGGAAAAAAAAATTTTTTTTTAGTTACTTTGGAAAAAAAAATATTTTTTTAGTTACTTTGGAAAAAAAAAATTTTTTTAGTTACTTTGGAAAAAAATTTTTTTTTTTAGTTACTTTGGAAAAAAAAAATTTTTTTAGTTACTTTGGAAAAAATAATATTTTTTTAGTTTCTTTGGAAAAAAAATATTTTTTTAGTTACTTTGGAAAAAAAATATTTTTTTAGTTTCTTTGGAAAAAAAAATATTTTTTTAGTTACTTTGGAAAAAAAAATGTTTTTTTAGTTACTTTGGAAAAAAAAAATATTTTTTTAGTTACTTTGGAAAAAAAAATATTTTTTTAGTTACTTTGGAAAAAAAATATTTTTTTAGTTACTTTGGAAAAAAAAATATTTTTTTAGTTACTTTGGAAAAAAAATATTTTTTTAGTTACTTTGGAAAAAAAAAAAATTTTTTAGTTACTTTGGAAAATTTTTTTTTTTTTTAATTACTTTGGAAAAAAAAATTGTTTTAGTTACTTTGGAAAAAAAATATTTTTTTAGTTACTTTGGAAAAAAAAATATTTTTTTAGTTACTTTGGAAAAAAAAATATTTTTTTAGTTACTTTGGAAAAAAAAAAAATTTTTTAGTTACTTTGGAAAATTTTTTTTTTTTTTAATTACTTTGGAAAAAAAAATTGTTTTAGTTACTTTGGAAAAAAAATATTTTTTTAGTTACTTTGGAAAAAAAAATATTTTTTTAGTTACTTTGGAAAAAAAAATATTTTTTTAGTTACTTTGGAAAAAAAAAAATTTTTTTAGTTACTTTGGAAAAAAAATATTTTTTTAGTTACTTTGGAAAAAAAAAAATTTTTTAGTTACTTTGGAAAAAAAAAAATTTTTTTAGTTACTTTGGAAATTTTTTTTTTTTTTAGTTACTTGGAAAAAAAAATATTTTTTTAGTTACTTTGGAAAAAAAAAAATTTTTTAGTTACTTTGGAAAAAAAAATATTTTTTTAGTTTCTTTGGAAAAAAAATATTTTTTTAGTTACTTTGGAAAAAAAATATTTTTTTAGTTTCTTTGGAAAAAAAATATTTTTTTAGTTACTTTGGAAAAAAAAATGTTTTTTTAGTTACTTTGGAAAAAAAAATATTTTTTTAGTTACTTTGGAAAAAAAAATATTTTTTTAGTTACTTTGGAAAAAAAAATATTTTTTTAGTTACTTTGGAAAAAAAAATATTTTTTTAATTACTTTGGAAAAAAAAATATTTTTTTAGTTACTTTGGAAAAAAAAATATTTTTTTAGTTACTTTGGAAAAAAAAATATTTTTTTAGTTACTTTGGGAAAAAAAATATTTTTTTAGTTACTTTGGAAAAAAAAATATTTTTTTAGTTACTTTGGAAAAAAAAATATTTTTTTAGTTACTTTGGAAAAAAAAATATTTTTTTAGTTACTTTGGAAAAAAAAATATTTTTTTAATTACTTTGGAAAAAAAAAATTTTTTTAGTTACTTTGGAAAAAAAAAAATTTTTTTAGTTACTTTGGAAAAAAAAAATATTTTTTTAGTTACTTTGGAAAAAAAATTATTTTTTTAGTTACTTTGGAAAAAAAATTATTTTTTTAGTTACTTTGGAAAAAAATATATTTTTTTAGTTTCTTTGAAAAAAAAAAAAATTTTTTATTTACTTTGGAAAAAAAAATATTTTTTTAGTTTCTTTGGAAAAAAAAATATTTTTTTAGTTACTTTGGAAAAAAAAATATTTTTTTAGTTACTTTGGAAAAAAATATATTTTTTTAGTTACTTTGGAAAAAAAAATATTTTTTTAGTTACTTTGGAAAAAAAAATATTTTTTTAGTTACTTTGGAAAAAAAAATATTTTTTTAGTTACTTTGGAAAAAAAAATATTTTTTTAGTTACTTTGGAAAAAAAAAAATGTTTTAGTTACTTTGGAAAAAAAAATATTTTTTTAGTTACTTTGGAAAAAAAAATATTTTTTTAGTTACTTTGGAAAAAAAAATATTTTTTTAGTTACTTTGGAAAAAAAAAAAAATTTTTAGTTACTTTGGAAAAAAAAATATTTTTTTAGTTTCTTTGGAAAAAAAAATATTTTTTTAGTTACTTTGGAAAAAAAATATTTTTTTAGTTTCTTTGGAAAAAAAATATTTTTTTAGTTACTTTGGAAAAAAAAATATTTTTTTAGTTACTTTGGAAAAAAAAATATTTTTTTAGTTACTTTGGAAAAAAAAATATTTTTTTAGTTACTTTGGAAAAAAAATATTTTTTTAGTTACTTTGGAAAAAAAAATATTTTTTTAGTTACTTTGGAAAAAAAATATTTTTTTAGTTACTTTGGAAAAAAAAATATTTTTTTAGTTACTTTGGAAAAAAAAAATTTTTTTAGTTACTTTGGAAAAAAAATATATTTTTTTAGTTACTTTGGGAAAAAAAATATTTTTTTAGTTACTTTGGAAAAAAAAATATTTTTTTAGTTACTTTGGAAAAAAAAATATTTTTTTAGTTACTTTGGAAAAAAAAATATTTTTTTAGTTACTTTGGAAAAAAAAAAAATTTTTTAGTTACTTTGGAAAAAAAAATATTTTTTTAGTTTCTTTGGAAAAAAAAATATTTTTTTAGTTACTTTGGAAAAAAAATATTTTTTTAGTTTCTTTGGAAAAAAAATATTTTTTTAGTTACTTTGGAAAAAAAAATATTTTTTTAGTTACTTTGGAAAAAAAAATATTTTTTTAGTTACTTTGGAAAAAAAAATATTTTTTTAGTTACTTTGGAAAAAAAATATTTTTTTAGTTACTTTGGAAAAAAAAATATTTTTTTAGTTACTTTGGAAAAAAAATATTTTTTTAGTTACTTTGGAAAAAAAAAATTTTTTTTAGTTACTTTGGAAAAAAAAATTTTTTTTAGTTACTTTGGAAAAAAAATATATATTTTTAGTTACTTTGGGAAAAAAAATATTTTTTTAGTTACTTTGGAAAAAAAAATATTTTTTTAGTTACTTTGGAAAAAAAAATATTTTTTTAGTTACTTTGGAAAAAAAAATATTTTTTTAGTTACTTTGGAAAAAAAAATATTTTTTTAATTACTTTGGAAAAAAAATATTTTTTTAGTTACTTTGGAAAAAAAAAATTTTTTTTAGTTACTTTGGAAAAAAAAAATATTTTTTTAGTTACTTTGGAAAAAAAATTATTTTTTTAGTTACTTTGGAAAAAAAATTATTTTTTTAGTTACTTTGGAAAAAAAAATATTTTTTTAGTTACTTTGGAAAAAAAAATATTTTTTTAGTTACTTTGGAAAAAAAATATTTTTTTAGTTACTTTGGAAAAAAAAATAATTTTTTAGTTACTTTGGAAAAAAAAATATTTTTTTAGTTTCTTTGGAAAAAAAAATATTTTTTTAGTTACTTTGGAAAAAAAATATTTTTTTAGTTTCTTTGGAAAAAAAATATTTTTTTAGTTACTTTGGAAAAAAAAATATTTTTTTAGTTACTTTGGAAAAAAAAATATTTTTTTAGTTACTTTGGAAAAAAAAATATTTTTTTAGTTACTTTGGAAAAAAAATATTTTTTTAGTTACTTTGGAAAAAAAAATATTTTTTTAGTTACTTTGGAAAAAAAATATTTTTTTAGTTACTTTGGAAAAAAAAATATTTTTTTAGTTACTTTGGAAAAAAAAATTTTTTTAGTTACTTTGGAAAAAAAATATATTTTTTTAGTTACTTTGGAAAAAAAAATATTTTTTTAGTTACTTTGGAAAAAAAAATATTTTTTTAATTACTTTGGAAAAAAAATATTTTTTTAGTTACTTTGGAAAAAAAAAATTTTTTTTAGTTACTTTGGAAAAAAAATATATTTTTTTAGTTACTTTGGAAAAAAAATTATTTTTTTAGTTACTTTGGAAAAAAAATTATTTTTTTAGTTACTTTGGAAAAAAAAATATTTTTTTAGTTTCTTTGAAAAAAAAAAAAATTTTTTAGTTACTTTGGAAAAAAAAATATTTTTTTAGTTTCTTTGGAAAAAAAAATATTTTTTTAGTTACTTTGGAAAAAAAAATATTTTTTTAGTTACTTTGGAAAAGAATATATTTTTTTAGTTACTTTGGAAAAAAAATATTTTTTTAGTTACTTTGGAAAAAAAAATATTTTTTTAGTTACTTTGGAAAAAAAAATATTTTTTTAGTTACTTTGGAAAAAAAAATATTTTTTTAGTTACTTTGGAAAAAAAAAAATTTTTTAGTTACTTTGGAAAATTTTTTTTTTTTTTAATTACTTTGGAAAAAAAAAATTTTTTTAGTTACTTTGGAAAAAAAAAAATTTTTTTAGTTACTTTGGAAAAAAAAAATTTTTTTTAGTTACTTTGGAAAAAAAAATTTTTTTTAGTTACTTTGGAAAAAAAAAATTTTTTTTAGTTACTTTGGAAAAAAAAATTTTTTTTAGTTACTTTGGAAAAAATAATATTTTTTTAGTTTCTTTGGAAAAAAAAATTTTTTTTAGTTACTTTGGAAAAAATAATATTTTTTTAGTTTCTTTGGAAAAAATTTTTTTTTTTTAGTTACTTTGGAAACTAAAACCACTCTCAACCCAAGCAGGCGTAGTCCAAAGAAACTAAAAAAATTTTTTTTTTTCCAAAGTAACTAAAAAAATATTTTTTTTCCAAAGTAACTAAAACAATTTTTTTTTCCAAAGTAACTAAAAAAATATTTTTTTTTCCAAAGTAACTAAAAAAAATGTTTTTTTCCAAAGTAACTAAAAAAATATTTTTTTTCCAAAGTAATTAAAAAAATATTTTTTTTTCCAAAGTAACTAAAAAAATATTTTTTTTTCCAAAGTAACTAAAAAAATATTTTTTTTTCCAAAGAAACTAAAAAAATATTTTTTTTTCCAAAGTAACTAAAAAAATATTTTTTTTTCCAAAGTAACTAAAAAAATATTTTTTTTTCCAAAGTAACTAAAAAAATATTTTTTTTTCCAAAGAAACTAAAAAAATATTTTTTTTTCCAAAGTAACTAAAACAATTTTTTTTTTCCAAAGTAACTAAAAAAATATTTTTTTTTCCAAAGTAACTAAAAAAATATTTTTTTTTTCCAAAGTAACTAAAAAAATATTTTTTTTTCCAAAGTAACTAAAAAAATATTTTTTTTTTCCAAAGTAACTAAAAAAATATTTTTTTTCCAAAGTAATTAAAAAAATATTTTTTTTTCCAAAGTAACTAAAAAAAAATTTTTTTCCAAAGTAACTAAAAAAATATTTTTTTTCCAAAGTAATTAAAAAAATATTTTTTTTTCCAAAGTAACTAAAAAAAATTTTTTTTTTCCAAAGTAACTAAAAAAATATTTTTTTTTCCAAAGTAACTAAAAAAATATTATTTTTTCCAAAGTAACTAAAAAAAATTTTTTTTTCCAAAGAAACTAAAAAAATATTTTTTTTTCCAAAGTAACTAAAAAAATTTTTTTTTTCCAAAGTAACTAAAAAAATATTTTTTTTTCCAAAGTAACTAAAAAATTTTTTTTTTTCCAAAGTAACTAAAAAAATATTTTTTTTTCCAAAGTAACTAAAAAAAAAATTTTTTTTCCAAAGTAACTAAAAAAAATTTTTTTTTCCAAAGTAATTAAAAAAAAAAATTTTTTTCCAAAGTAACTAAAATTTTTTTTTTTTTTCCAAAGTAACTAAAAAAATATTTTTTTTTCCAAAGTAACTAAAAAAATATTTTTTTTTCCAAAGTAACTAAAAAAATATTTTTTTTTCCAAAGTAACTAAAAAAATATTTTTTTTTCCAAAGTAACTAAAAAAATATATTTTTTTCCAAAGTAACTAAAAAAATATATTTTTTTCCAAAGTAACTAAAAAAATATTTTTTTTTCCAAAGTAACTAAAAAAATATTTTTTTTTCCAAAGAAACTAAAAAAATAATTTTTTTTCCAAAGTAACTAAAAAAATTTTTTTTTTTCAAAGAAACTAAAAAAATATTTTTTTTTCCAAAGTAACTAAAAAAATAATTTTTTTTCCAAAGTAACTAAAAAAATAATTTTTTTTCCAAAGTAACTAAAAAAATATTTTTTTTTTCCAAAGTAACTAAAAAAAAAAATTTTTTTCCAAAGTAACTAAAAAAATATTTTTTTTCCAAAGTAATTAAAAAAATATTTTTTTTTCCAAAGTAACTAAAAAAATATTTTTTTTTCCAAAGTAACTAAAAAAATATTTTTTTTTCCAAAGTAACTAAAAAAATTTTTTTTTTTCCAAAGTAACTAAAAAAATATTTTTTTTCCCAAAGTAACTAAAAAAATATTTTTTTTTCCAAAGTAACTAAAAAAATATTTTTTTTTCCAAAGTAACTAAAAAAATATTTTTTTTTCCAAAGTAACTAAAAAAATATTTTTTTTCCAAAGTAACTAAAAAAATATTTTTTTTTCCAAAGTAACTAAAAAAATATTTTTTTTCCAAAGTAACTAAAAAAATATTTTTTTTTCCAAAGTAACTAAAAAAATATTATTTTTTTCCAAAGTAACTAAAAAAATATTTTTTTTCCAAAGTAACTAAAAAAATATTTTTTTTTCCAAAGTAACTAAAAAAATATATTTTTTTCCAAAGTAACTAAAAAAATATTTTTTTTTCCAAAGTAACTAAAAAAATATTTTTTTTCCCAAAGAAACTAAAAAAATATTTTTTTTTCCAAAGTAACTAAAAAAAAATTTTTTTTTCCAAAGAAACTAAAATTTTTTTTTTTTTTCCAAAGTAACTAAAAAAAAACTTTTTTTTTCCAAAGTAACTAAAAAAATTTTTTTTTTCCAAAGTAACTAAAAAAATATTTTTTTTTCCAAAGTAACTAAAAAAATATTTTTTTTTTCCAAAGTAACTAAAAAAATATTTTGTTTTCCAAAGTAACTAAAAAAATAATTTTTTTTCCAAAGTAACTAAAAAAATAATTTTTTTTCCAAAGTAACTAAAAAAATATTTTTTTTTCCAAAGTAACTAAAAAAAAATTTTTTTTTCCAAAGAAACTAAAAAAATATTTTTTTTCCAAAGTAACTAAAAAAATAATTTTTTTTCCAAAGTAACTAAAAAAATATTTTTTTTTCCAAAGAAACTAAAAAAAATTATTTTTTTCCAAAGTAACTAAAAATTTTTTTTTTTTTCCAAAGTAACTAAAAAAATATTTTTTTTTTCCAAAGTAACTAAAAAAATATTTTTTTTTCCAAAGTAACTAAAAAAATATTTTTTTTTTCCAAAGTAACTAAAAAAAATTTTTTTTTCCAAAGTAACTAAAAAAATTTTTTTTTTCCAAAGTAATTAAAAAAATATTTTTTTTTCCAAAGTAACTAAAAAAAATGTTTTTTTCCAAAGTAACTAAAAAAATATTTTTTTTCCAAAGTAATTAAAAAAATATTTTTTTTTCCAAAGTAACTAAAAAAAATTTTTTTTTTCCAAAGTAACTAAAAAAATTTTTTTTTTTCCAAAGTAACTAAAAAAATATTTTGTTTTCCAAAGTAACTAAAAAAATAATTTTTTTTCCAAAGTAACTAAAAAAATAATTTTTTTTCCAAAGTAACTAAAAAAATATTTTTTTTTCCAAAGTAACTAAAAAAATATTTTTTTTTCCAAAGAAACTAAAAAAATATTTTTTTTCCAAAGTAACTAAAAAAATAATTTTTTTTCCAAAGTAACTAAAAAAATAATTTTTTTTCCAAAGTAACTAAAAAAATATTTTTTTTTCCAAAGTAACTAAAAAAATATTTTTTTTTCCAAAGAAACTAAAAAAATATTTTTTTTCCAAAGTAACTAAAAAAATATTTTTTTTTCCAAAGTAACTAAAAAAATATTTTTTTTTCCAAAGAAACTAAAAAAAATTATTTTTTTCCAAAGTAACTAAAAAATTTTTTTTTTTTCCAAAGTAACTAAAAAAATATTTTTTTTTTCCAAAGTAACTAAAAAAAAATTTTTTTTTCCAAAGTAACTAAAAAAATATTTTTTTTTCCAAAGTAACTAAAAAAATATTTTGTTTTCCAAAGTAACTAAAAAAATAATTTTTTTTCCAAAGTAACTAAAAAAATAATTTTTTTTCCAAAGTAACTAAAAAAATATTTTTTTTTCCAAAGTAACTAAAAAAATATTTTTTTTTCCAAAGAAACTAAAAAAATATTTTTTTTCCAAAGTAACTAAAAAAATATTTTTTTTTCCAAAGTAACTAAAAAAATATTTTTTTTTCCAAAGAAACTAAAAAAAATTATTTTTTTCCAAAGTAACTAAAATTTTTTTTTTTTTTCCAAAGTAACTAAAAAAATATTTTTTTTTTCCAAAGTAACTAAAAAAATATTTTTTTTTCCAAAGTAACTAAAAAAATATTTTTTTTTTCCAAAGTAACTAAAAAAAAATTTTTTTTCCAAAGTAACTAAAAAAATTTTTTTTTTCCAAAGTAATTAAAAAAATATTTTTTTTTCCAAAGTAACTAAAAAAAATGTTTTTTTCCAAAGTAACTAAAAAAATATTTTTTTTCCAAAGTAATTAAAAAAATATTTTTTTTTCCAAAGTAACTAAAAAAATTTTTTTTTTTCCAAAGTAACTAAAAAAATATTTTTTTTTCCAAAGTAACTAAAAAAATATTTTGTTTTCCAAAGTAACTAAAAAAATAATTTTTTTTCCAAAGTAACTAAAAAAATAATTTTTTTTCCAAAGTAACTAAAAAAATATTTTTTTTTCCAAAGTAACTAAAAAAATATTTTTTTTTCCAAAGAAACTAAAAAAATATTTTTTTTCCAAAGTAACTAAAAAAATAATTTTTTTTCCAAAGTAACTAAAAAAATAATTTTTTTTCCAAAGTAACTAAAAAAATATTTTTTTTTCCAAAGTAACTAAAAAAATATTTTTTTTTCCAAAGAAACTAAAAAAATATTTTTTTTCCAAAGTAACTAAAAAAATATTTTTTTTTCCAAAGTAACTAAAAAAATATTTTTTTTTCCAAAGAAACTAAAAAAAATTATTTTTTTCCAAAGTAACTAAAAAAAATTTTTTTTTTCCAAAGTAACTAAAAAAATATTTTTTTTTTCCAAAGTAACTAAAAAAATTTTTTTTTTCCAAAGTAACTAAAAAAATATTTTTTTTTTCCAAAGTAACTAAAAAAAATTTTTTTTCCAAAGTAACTAAAAAAAATTTTTTTTTCCAAAGTAATTAAAAAAATATTTTTTTTCCCAAAGTAACTAAAAAAATATTTTTTTTTCCAAAGTAACTAAAAAAATATTTTTTTTTCCAAAGTAACTAAAAAAATATTTTTTTTCCAAAGTAACTAAAAAAATATTTTTTTTTCCAAAGTAACTAAAAAAATATTTTTTTTTCCAAAGTAACTAAAAAAATATTTTTTTTTCCAAAGTAACTAAAAAAATATTTTTTTTCCCAAAGAAACTAAAAAAATATTTTTTTTTCCAAAGTAACTAAAAAAAAATTATTTTTTCCAAAGAAACTAAAAAACATTTTTTTTTTCCAAAGTAACTAAAAAAATTTTTTTTTTCCAAAGTAACTAAAACAATTTTTTTTTTCCAAAGTAACTAAAAAAATTTTTTTTTTTCCAAAGTAACTAAAAAAAATGTTTTTTTCCAAAGTAACTAAAAAAATATTTTTTTTCCAAAGTAATTAAAAAAATATTTTTTTTTCCAAAGTAACTAAAAAAAATTTTTTTTTTCCAAAGTAACTAAAAAAATATTTTTTTTTCCAAAGTAACTAAAAAAATATTTTGTTTTCCAAAGTAACTAAAAAAATAATTTTTTTTCCAAAGTAACTAAAAAAATTTTTTTTTTCCAAAGTAACTAAAAAAATATTTTTTTTTCCAAAGTAACTAAAAAAATATTTTTTTTTCCAAAGAAACTAAAAAAAAATTTTTTTTCCAAAGTAACTAAAAAAATATTTTTTTTTCCAAAGTAACTAAAAAAATATTTTTTTTTCCAAAGAAACTAAAAAAAAAAATTTTTTTCCAAAGTAACTAAAAATTTTTTTTTTTTTCCAAAGTAACTAAAAAAAATATTTTTTTTTCCAAAGTAACTAAAAAAAATTTTTTTTTTCCAAAGTAACTAAAAAAATATTTTTTTTTCCAAAGTAACTAAAAAAATATTTTTTTTTCCAAAGTAACTAAAAAAATATTTTTTTTTCCAAAGTAACTAAAAAAATATTTTTTTTTCCAAAGTAACTAAAAAAAATTTTTTTTTTCCAAAGTAACTAAAAAAATATTTTTTTTTCCAAAGTAATTAAAAAAATATTTTTTTTTCCAAAGTAACTAAAAAAATATTTTTTTTTCCAAAGTAACTAAAAAAATATTTTTTTTTCCAAAGTAACTAAAAAAATATTTTTTTTTCCAAAGTAACTAAAAAAATATTTTCTTTTCCAAAGTAACTAAAAAAATATTTTTTTTTCCAAAGAAACTAAAAAAATATTTTTTTTCCAAAGTAATTAAAAAAATATTTTTTTTTCCAAAGTAACTAAAAAAATATTTTTTTTTCCAAAGTAACTAAAAAAATATTTTTTTTTCCAAAGTAACTAAAAAAATATTTTTTTTCCCAAAGTAACTAAAAAAATATTTTTTTTTCCAAAGTAACTAAAAAAATATTTTTTTTTCCAAAGTAACTAAAAAAATATTTTTTTTTCCAAAGTAACTAAAAAAATATTTTTTTTCCCAAAGAAACTAAAAAAATATTTTTTTTTCCAAAGTAACTAAAAAAAAATTTTTTTTTCCAAAGAAACTAAAAAAAAATTTTGTTTTCCAAAGTAACTAAAAAAATATTTTTTTTCCAAAGTAACTAAAACAATTTTTTTTTTCCAAAGTAACTAAAAAAATATTTTTTTTTCCAAAGTAACTAAAAAAAATGTTTTTTTCCAAAGTAACTAAAAAAATATTTTTTTTCCAAAGTAATTAAAAAAAAAATTTTTTTTCCAAAGTAACTAAAAAAAATTTTTTTTTTCCAAAGTAACTAAAAAAATATTTTTTTTTCCAAAGTAACTAAAAAAATATTTTGTTTTCCAAAGTAACTAAAAAAATAATTTTTTTTCCAAAGTAACTAAAAAAATAATTTTTTTTCCAAAGTAACTAAAAAAATATTTTTTTTTCCAAAGTAACTAAAAAAATATTTTTTTTTCCAAAGAAACTAAAAAAATATTTTTTTTCCAAAGTAACTAAAAAAAAATTTTTTTTTCCAAAGTAACTAAAAAAATATTTTTTTTCCAAAGAAACTAAAAAAAATTATTTTTTTCCAAAGTAACTAAAAAAATTTTTTTTTTTCCAAAGTAACTAAAAAAATATTTTTTTTTCCAAAGTAACTAAAAAAAAATTTTTTTTTCCAAAGTAACTAAAAAAATATTTTTTTTTCCAAAGTAACTAAAAAAATATTTTTTTTTCCAAAGTAACTAAAAAAATATTTTTTTTTCCAAAGTAACTAAAAAAATATTTTTTTTTCCAAAGTAACTAAAAAAAATTTTTTTTTTCCAAAGTAACTAAAAAAATATTTTTTTTTCCAAAGTAATTAAAAAAATATTTTTTTTTCCAAAGTAACTAAAAAAAATTTTTTTTTTCCAAAGTAACTAAAAAAATATTTTTTTTCCAAAGTAACTAAAAAAATATTTTTTTTTCCAAAGTAACTAAAAAAATATTTTCTTTTCCAAAGTAACTAAAAAAATATTTTTTTTTCCAAAGAAACTAAAAAAATATTTTTTTTTCCAAAGTAACTAAAAAAATATTTTTTTTTCCAAAGAAACTAAAAAAATATTTTTCTTTCCAAATTAACTAAAACATTTTTTTTTTCCAAAGTAACTAAAAAAATATTTTTTTTTCCAAAGTAACTAAAAAAATATATTTTTTTCCAAAGTAACTAAAAAAATATTTTTTTTTCCAAAGTAACTAAAAAAATATTTTTTTTTCCAAAGTAACTAAAAAAATATTTTTTTTTCCAAAGTAACTAAAAAAATATTTTTTTTTCCAAAGTAACTAAAAAAATATTTTTTTTTCCAAAGTAACTAAAAAAATATTTTTTTTTCCAAAGTAACTAAAAAAATATTTTCTTTTCCAAAGTAACTAAAAAAATATATTTTTTTCCAAAGTAACTAAAAAAAAAAAAAATTTTCCAAAGAAACTAAAAAAATATTATTTTTTCCAAAGTAACTAAAAAAAATTTTTTTTTCCAAAGAAACTAAAAAAATATTATTTTTTCCAAAGTAACTAAAAAAATTTTTTTTTTCCAAAGTAACTAAAAAAAAAAATTTTTTTCCAAAGTAACTAAAAAAATTTTTTTTTTCCAAAGTAACTAAAAAAATATTTTTTTTTCCAAAGTAACTAAAAAAAAAAATTTTTTTCCAAAGTAACTAAAACAATTTTTTTTTTCCAAAGTAATTAAAAAAAAAAAAAATTTTCCAAAGTAACTAAAAATTTTTTTTTTTTTCCAAAGTAACTAAAAAAATATTTTTTTTTCCAAAGTAACTAAAAAAATATTTTTTTTTCCAAAGTAACTAAAAAAATATTTTTTTTTCCAAAGTAACTAAAAAAATATTTTTTTTTCCAAAGTAACTAAAAAAATATTTTTTTTTCCAAAGTAACTAAAAAAATTTTTTTTTTTCCAAAGTAACTAAAAAAAATTTTTTTTTTCCAAAGAAACTAAAAAAATATTTTTTTTTCGAAAGTAACTAAAAAAATATTTTTTTTTCCAAAGTAACTAAAAAAATATTTTTTTTTTCCAAAGTAACTAAAAAAATTTTTTTTTTTCCAAAGTAACTAAAAAAATATTTTCTTTTCCAAAGTAACTAAAAAAATATATTTTTTTCCAAAGTAACTAAAAAAAAAAATTTTTTTCCAAAGTAACTAAAAAAATATTTTTTTTCCCAAAGTAACTAAAAAAATATTTTTTTTTCCAAAGTAACTAAAAAAATATTTTTTTTTCCAAAGTAACTAAAAAAATATATTTTTTTCCAAAGTAACTAAAAAAATATTTTTTTTCCCAAAGAAACTAAAAAAATATTTTTTTTTCCAAAGTAACTAAAAAAATATTTTTTTTTCCAAAGTAACTAAAAAAATATTTTCTTTTCCAAAGTAACTAAAAAAATATTTTTTTTTCCAAAGAAACTAAAAAAATATTTTTTTTCCAAAGTAATTAAAAAAATATTTTTTTTTCCAAAGTAACTAAAAAAATATTTTTTTTTCCAAAGTAACTAAAAAAATATTTTTTTTTCCAAAGTAACTAAAAAAATATTTTTTTTCCCAAAGTAACTAAAAAAATATTTTTTTTTCCAAAGTAACTAAAAAAATATTTTTTTTTCCAAAGAAACTAAAAAAATATTTTTTTTTCCAAAGTAACTAAAAAAATATTTTTTTTTCCAAAGAAACTAAAAAAAATTTTTTTTTTCCAAAGTAACTAAAAAAATATTTTTTTTCCAAAGTAACTAAAACAATTTTTTTTTCCAAAGTAACTAAAAAAATATTTTTTTTTCCAAAGTAACTAAAAAAAATGTTTTTTTCCAAAGTAACTAAAAAAATATTTTTTTTTCCAAAGTAATTAAAAAATTTTTTTTTTTTCCAAAGTAACTAAAAAAAATTTTTTTTTTCCAAAGTAACTAAAAAAATATTTTTTTTTCCAAAGTAACTAAAAAAATATTTTGTTTTCCAAAGTAACTAAAAAAATAATTTTTTTTCCAAAGTAACTAAAAAAATAATTTTTTTTCCAAAGTAACTAAAAAAATATTTTTTTTCCAAAGAAACTAAAAAAAATTATTTTTTTCCAAAGTAACTAAAAAATTTTTTTTTTTTCCAAAGTAACTAAAAAAATATTTTTTTTTCCAAAGTAACTAAAAAAAAATTTTTTTTTCCAAAGTAACTAAAAAAATATTTTTTTTTCCAAAGTAACTAAAAAAATATTTTTTTTTCCAAAGTAACTAAAAAAATATTTTTTTTTCCAAAGTAACTAAAAAAATATTTTTTTTTCCAAAGTAACTAAAAAAAATTTTTTTTTTCCAAAGTAACTAAAAAAATATTTTTTTTTCCAAAGTAATTAAAAAAATATTTTTTTTTCCAAAGTAACTAAAAAAATTTTTTTTTTTCCAAAGTAACTAAAAAAATATTTTTTTTTCCAAAGTAACTAAAAAAATATTTTTTTTTCCAAAGTAACTAAAAAAATATTTTCTTTTCCAAAGTAACTAAAAAAATATTTTTTTTTCCAAAGAAACTAAAAAAATATTTTTTTTTCCAAAGTAACTAAAAAAATATTTTTTTTTCCAAAGAAACTAAAAAAATATTTTTCTTTCCAAATTAACTAAAAAAATTTTTTTTTCCAAAGTAACTAAAAAAATATTTTTTTTTCCAAAGTAACTAAAAAAATATATTTTTTTCCAAAGTAACTAAAAAAATATTTTTTTTTCCAAAGTAACTAAAAAAATATTTTTTTTTCCAAAGTAACTAAAAAAATATTTTTTTTTCCAAAGTAACTAAAAAAATATTTTTTTTTCCAAAGTAACTAAAACAATATTTTTTTTCCAAAGTAATTAAAAAAAAAAAAATTTTCCAAAGTAACTAAAAAAATATTTTTTTTTCCAAAGTAACTAAAAAAATATTTTTTTTTCCAAAGTAACTAAAAAAATATTTTTTTTTCCAAAGTAACTAAAAAAATATTTTCTTTTCCAAAGTAACTAAAAAAATATATTTTTTTCCAAAGTAACTAAAAAAAAAAAAATTTTTCCAAAGAAACTAAAAAAATATTATTTTTTCCAAAGTAACTAAAAAAAATTTTTTTTTCCAAAGAAACTAAAAAAATATTATTTTTTCCAAAGTAACTAAAAAAATTTTTTTTTTCCAAAGTAACTAAAAAAAAAATTTTTTTTCCAAAGTAACTAAAAAAATTTTTTTTTTCCAAAGTAACTAAAAAAATATTTTTTTTTCCAAAGTAACTAAAAAAAAAATTTTTTTTCCAAAGTAACTAAAACAATTTTTTTTTTCCAAAGTAATTAAAAAAAAAAAAAATTTTCCAAAGTAACTAAAAATTTTTTTTTTTTTCCAAAGTAACTAAAAAAATTTTTTTTTTTCCAAAGTAACTAAAAAAATATTTTTTTTTCCAAAGTAACTAAAAAAATATTTTTTTTTCCAAAGTAACTAAAAAAATATTTTTTTTTCCAAAGTAACTAAAAAAATATTTTTTTTTCCAAAGTAACTAAAAAAATTTTTTTTTTTCCAAAGTAACTAAAAAAATATTTTTTTTTCCAAAGAAACTAAAAAAATATTTTTTTTTCGAAAGTAACTAAAAAAATATTTTTTTTTCCAAAGTAACTAAAAAAATATTTTTTTTTTCCAAAGTAACTAAAAAAATTTTTTTTTTTCCAAAGTAACTAAAAAAATATTTTCTTTTCCAAAGTAACTAAAAAAATTAAAAAATATATTTTTTTAGTTACTTTGGAAAAAAAAATATTTTTTTAGTTACTTTGGAAAAAAAAATATTTTTTTAGTTACTTTGGAAAAAAAATATTTTTTTAGTTACTTTGGAAAAAAAAAATATTTTTTTTAGTTACTTTGGAAAAAAAAATATTTTTTTAGTTACTTTGGAAAAAAAAATATTTTTTTAGTTACTTTGGAAAAAAAGTTACTTTTTTAGTTACTTTGGAAAAAAAAATTTTTTAGTTACTTTGGAAAAAAAAATATTTTTTTAGTTACTTTGGAAAAAAAAATATTTTTTTAGTTACTTTGGAAAAAAAGTTACTTTTTTAGTTACTTTGGGAAAAAAAATGTTTTAGTTACTTTGGAAAAAAAAATATTTTTTTAGTTACTTTGGAAAAAAAAATATTTTTTTAGTTACTTTGGAAAAAAAAATATTTTTTTAGTTACTTTGGAAAAAAAAATATTTTTTTAGTTACTTTGGAAAAAAAAATATTTTTTTAGTTACTTTGGAAAAAAAAAATTTTTTTTAGTTACTTTGGAAAAAAAAAAATTTTTTTAGTTACTTTGGAAAAAAAATAATTTTTTTAGTTACTTTGGAAAAAAAAAATTTTTTTTAGTTACTTTGGAAAAAAAAAAAAATTTTTAGTTTCTTTGGAAAAATTTTTTTTTTTTTAGTTACTTTGGAAAAAAAAATATTTTTTTAGTTTCTTTGGAAAAAAAAATATTTTTTTAGTTACTTTGGAAAAAAAAATATTTTTTTAGTTACTTTGGAAAAAAAAATATTTTTTTAGTTACTTTGGAAAAAAAAATATTTTTTTAGTTACTTTGGAAAAAAAAATATTTTTTTAGTTACTTTGGAAAAAAAAATATTTTTTTAGTTACTTTGGAAAAAAAAATATTTTTTTAGTTACTTTGGAAAAAAAATTTTTTTTTAGTTACTTTGGAAAAAAAAAATATTTTTTTAGTTACTTTGGAAAAAAAAATATTTTTTTAGTTACTTTGGAAAAAAAATATTTTTTTAGTTACTTTGGAAAAAAAAAATATTTTTTTTAGTTACTTTGGAAAAAAAAATATTTTTTTAGTTACTTTGGAAAAAAAAATATTTTTTTAGTTACTTTGGAAAAAAAGTTACTTTTTTAGTTACTTTGGAAAAAAATTTTTTTTAGTTACTTTGGAAAAAAAAAAAAATTTTTTAGTTACTTTGGAAAAAAAAATATTTTTTTAGTTACTTTGGAAAAAAAGTTACTTTTTTAGTTACTTTGGAAAAAAAAAATGTTTTAGTTACTTTGGAAAAAAAAATATTTTTTTAGTTACTTTGGAAAAAAAAATATTTTTTTAGTTACTTTGGAAAAAAAAATATTTTTTTAGTTACTTTGGAAAAAAAAATATTTTTTTAGTTACTTTGGAAAAAAAATTATTTTTTTAGTTACTTTGGAAAAAAAAATATTTTTTTAGTTACTTTGGAAAAAAAAAAATTTTTTTAGTTACTTTGGAAAAAAAATAATTTTTTTAGTTACTTTGGAAAAAAAAAATTTTTTTTAGTTACTTTGGAAAAAAAAAAAATTTTTAGTTTCTTTGGAAATTTTTTTTTTTTTTTAGTTACTTTGGAAAAAAAAATATTTTTTTAGTTTCTTTGGAAAAAAAAATATTTTTTTAGTTACTTTGGAAAAAAAAATATTTTTTTAGTTACTTTGGAAAAAAAATATTTTTTTAGTTACTTTGGAAAAAAAATATTTTTTTAGTTACTTTGGAAAAAAAAATATTTTTTTAGTTACTTTGGAAAAAAAAATATTTTTTTAGTTACTTTGGAAAAAAAAATATTTTTTTAGTTACTTTGGGAAAAAAAATATTTTTTTAGTTACTTTGGAAAAAAAAATATTTTTTTAGTTACTTTGGAAAAAAAAATATTTTTTTAGTTACTTTGGAAAAAAAAATTTTTTTTTAGTTACTTTGGGAAAAAAAAATTTTTTTTAGTTACTTTGGAAAAAAAATATTTTTTTAGTTTCTTTGGAAAAAAAATTTTTTTTTTAGTTACTTTGGAAAAAAAAAATTTTTTAGTTACTTTGGAAAAAAAAATTTTTTTTTAGTTACTTTGGAAAAAAAAATATTTTTTTAGTTTCTTTGGAAAAAAAAAAATTTTTTTAGTTACTTTGGAAAAAAAAATATTTTTTTAGTTTCTTTGGAAAAAAATATATTTTTTTAGTTACTTTGGAAAAGAAAATATTTTTTTAGTTACTTTGGAAAAAAAAATATTTTTTTAGTTACTTTGGAAAAAAAAATATTTTTTTAGTTACTTTGGAAAAAAAAATATTTTTTTAGTTACTTTGGAAAAAAAAATATTTTTTTAATTACTTTGGAAAAAAAATATTTTTTTAGTTACTTTGGAAAAAAAAATATTTTTTTAGTTACTTTGGAAAAAAAAATATTTTTTTAGTTACTTTGGAAAAAAAAATATTTTTTTAGTTACTTTGGAAAAAAAAATATTTTTTTAGTTACTTTGGAAAAAAAAATATTTTTTTAGTTACTTTGGAAAAAAAAATATTTTTTTAGTTACTTTGGAAAAAAAAATATTTTTTTAGTTACTTTGGAAAAAAAAAAATTTTTTAGTTACTTTGGAAAAAAAAAATATTTTTTTAGTTACTTTGGAAAAAAAAAATATTTTTTTTAGTTACTTTGGAAAAAAAAATATTTTTTTAGTTACTTTGGAAAAAAAAATATTTTTTTAGTTACTTTGGAAAAAAAGTTACTTTTTTAGTTACTTTGGAAAAAAAAATTTTTTAGTTACTTTGGAAAAAAAAAAAAAATTTTAGTTACTTTGGAAAAAAAAATATTTTTTTAGTTACTTTGGAAAAAAAGTTACTTTTTTAGTTACTTTGGAAAAAAAAAATGTTTTAGTTACTTTGGAAAAAAAAAAAAATTTTTAGTTACTTTGGAAAAAAAAATATTTTTTTAGTTACTTTGGAAAAAAAAATATTTTTTTAGTTACTTTGGAAAAAAAAATATTTTTTTAGTTACTTTGGAAAAAAAAATATTTTTTTAGTTACTTTGGGAAAAAAAATATTTTTTTAGTTACTTTGGAAAAAAAATAATTTTTTTTAGTTACTTTGGAAAAAAAAATATTTTTTTAGTTACTTTGGAAAAAAAGTTACTTTTTTAGTTACTTTGGAAAATAAAATATTTTTTTAGTTACTTTGGAAAAAAAAATATTTTTTTAGTTACTTTGGAAAAAAAAATATTTTTTTAGTTACTTTGGGAAAAAAAATATTTTTGTAGTTACTTTGGAAAATAAAATATTTTTTTAGTTACTTTGGAAAAAAAAATATTTTTTTAGTTACTTTGGAAAAAAAAAATTTTTTTTAGTTACTTTGGAAAAAAAAATTTTTTTAGTTACTTTGGAAAAAAAAATTTTTTTAGTTACTTTGGAAAAAAAATATTTTTTTAGTTACTTTGGAAAAAAAAAATTTTTTTAGTTACTTTGGAAAAAAAAAAAATTTTTTTAGTTACTTTGGAAAAAAAAAATTTTTTTTAGTTACTTTGGAAAAAAAAATATTTTTTTAGTTACTTTGGAAAAAAAAATATTTTTTTAGTTACTTTGGAAAAAAAAATATTTTTTTAGTTACTTTGGAAAAAAAAAATATTTTTTTAGTTACTTTGGAAAATAAAATATTTTTTTAGTTACTTTGGAAAAAAAGTTACTTTTTTAGTTACTTTGGAAAAAAAAATATTTTTTTAGTTACTTTGGAAAAAAAGTTACTTTTTTAGTTACTTTGGAAAAAAAAATATTTTTTTAGTTACTTTGGAAAAAAAGTTACTTTTTTAGTTACTTTGGAAAAAAAAAAAATTTTTTAGTTACTTTGGGAAAAAAAATATTTTTTTAGTTACTTTGGAAAAAAAAATATTTTTTTAGTTACTTTGGAAAAAAAAATATTTTTTTAGTTACTTTGGCGAAAAAAATATTTTTTTAGTTACTTTGGAAAATAAAATATTTTTTTAGTTACTTTGGAAAAAAAAAAATTTTTTTAGTTACTTTGGAAAAAAAAATTTTTTTTAGTTACTTTGGAAAAAAAAATTTTTTTTAGTTACTTTGGAAAAAAAATAATTTTTTTAGTTACTTTGGAAAAAAAAATATTTTTTTAGTTACTTTGGAAAAAAAAATATTTTTTTAGTTACTTTGGAAAAAAAAAAAAAATTTTTAGTTACTTTGGAAAAAAAAAATTTTTTTTAGTTACTTTGGAAAAAAGAATATTTTTTTAGTTACTTTGGAAAAAAAAATATTTTTTTAGTTACTTTGGAAAAAAAAATATTTTTTTAGTTACTTTGGAAAATAAAATATTTTTTTAGTTACTTTGGAAAAAAAAATATTTTTTTAGTTACTTTGGAAAAAAAAATATTTTTTTAGTTACTTTGGAAAAAAAAATATTTTTTTAGTTACTTTGGAAAAAAAAATATTTTTTTAGTTACTTTGGAAAAAAAAATATTTTTTTAGTTACTTTGGAAAAAAAAAAATTTTTTAGTTACTTTGGAAAAAAAAATATTTTTTTAGTTACTTTGGAAAAAAAAATATTTTTTTAGTTACTTTGGAAAAAAAAATATTTTTTTAGTTACTTTGGAAATTTTTTTTTTTTTTTTAGTTACTTTGGAAAAAAAAATATTTTTTTAGTTACTTTGGAAAAAAATTTTTTTTTTTAGTTACTTTGGAAAAAAAAATTTTTTTAGTTACTTTGGAAAAAAAAATTTTTTTAGTTACTTTGGAAAAAAAGTTACTTTTTTAGTTACTTTGGAAAAAAAAATATTTTTTTAGTTACTTTGGAAAAAAAGTTACTTTTTTAGTTACTTTGGAAAAAAA
Organism: Melanostigma gelatinosum; assembly: GCF_949748355.1. NCBI lineage: Eukaryota > Metazoa > Chordata > Actinopteri > Perciformes > Zoarcidae > Melanostigma > Melanostigma gelatinosum. Next base: position 81,963 of record NW_027635148.1, on the reverse strand, counting down.
AATATTTTTTTAGTTACTTTGGAAAAAAAGTTACTTTTTTAGTTACTTTGGAAAAAAAAAAAATTTTTTAGTTACTTTGGGAAAAAAAATATTTTTTTAGTTACTTTGGAAAAAAAAATATTTTTTTAGTTACTTTGGAAAAAAAAATATTTTTTTAGTTACTTTGGCGAAAAAAATATTTTTTTAGTTACTTTGGAAAATAAAATATTTTTTTAGTTACTTTGGAAAAAAAAAAATTTTTTTAGTTACTTTGGAAAAAAAAAATTTTTTTAGTTACTTTGGAAAAAAAAAATTTTTTTAGTTACTTTGGAAAAAAAATAATTTTTTTAGTTACTTTGGAAAAAAAAATATTTTTTTAGTTACTTTGGAAAAAAAAATATTTTTTTAGTTACTTTGGAAAAAAAAAAAAATTTTTAGTTACTTTGGAAAAAAAAAATTTTTTTTAGTTACTTTGGAAAAAAGAATATTTTTTTAGTTACTTTGGAAAAAAAAATATTTTTTTAGTTACTTTGGAAAAAAAAATATTTTTTTAGTTACTTTGGAAAATAAAATATTTTTTTAGTTACTTTGGAAAAAAAAATATTTTTTTAGTTACTTTGGAAAAAAAAATATTTTTTTAGTTACTTTGGAAAAAAAAATATTTTTTTAGTTACTTTGGAAAAAAAAAAATTTTTTAGTTACTTTGGAAAAAAAAATATTTTTTTAGTTACTTTGGAAAAAAAAATATTTTTTTAGTTACTTTGGAAAAAAAAATATTTTTTTAGTTACTTTGGAAATTTTTTTTTTTTTTTTAGTTACTTTGGAAAAAAAAATATTTTTTTAGTTACTTTGGAAAAAAAATTTTTTTTTTAGTTACTTTGGAAAAAAAAAATTTTTTTAGTTACTTTGGAAAAAAAAAAAAATTTTTAGTTACTTTGGAAAAAAAAAATTTTTTTTAGTTACTTTGGAAAAAAAGTTACTTTTTTAGTTACTTTGGAAAAAAAAATATTTTTTTAGTTACTTTGGAAAAAAAGTTACTTTTTTAGTTACTTTGGAAAAAAAAATATTTTTTTAGTTACTTTGGAAAAAAAGTTACTTTTTTAGTTACTTTGGAAAAAAAAAAAATTTTTTAGTTACTTTGGGAAAAAAATTTTTTTTTTAGTTACTTTGGAAAAAAAAATATTTTTTTAGTTACTTTGGAAAAAAAAATATTTTTTTAGTTACTTTGGGGAAAAAAAAATTTTTTTAGTTACTTTGGAAAATAAAATATTTTTTTAGTTACTTTGGAAAAAAAAATATTTTTTTAGTTACTTTGGAAAAAAAATTTTTTTTTTTAGTTACTTTGGAAAAAAAAAATTTTTTTAGTTACTTTGGAAAAAAAAAAAAATTTTTAGTTACTTTGGAAAAAAAAATATTTTTTTAGTTACTTTGGAAAAAAAAATATTTTTTTAGTTACTTTGGAAAAAAAAAAATTTTTTTTAGTTACTTTGGAAAAAAAAATTTTTTTTTAGTTACTTTGGAAAAAAGAATATTTTTTTAGTTACTTTGGAAAAAAAAATATTTTTTTAGTTACTTTGGAAAAAAAAATATTTTTTTAGTTACTTTGGAAAATAAAATATTTTTTTAGTTACTTTGGAAAAAAAAATATTTTTTTAGTTACTTTGGAAAAAAAAATATTTTTTTAGTTACTTTGGAAAAAAAAATATTTTTTTAGTTACTTTGGAAAAAAAAATATTTTTTTAGTTACTTTGGAAAAAAAAATATTTTTTTAGTTACTTTGGGAAAAAAAATAATTTTTTTAGTTACTTTGGAAAAAAAAATATTTTTTTAGTTACTTTGGAAAAAAAAATATTTTTTTAGTTACTTTGGAAAAAAAATATTTTTTTAGTTACTTTGGAAAAAAAATATTTTTTTAGTTACTTTGGAAAAAAAAATATTTTTTTAGTTACTTTGGAAAAAAAAATATTTTTTTAGTTACTTTGGAAAAAAAAATATTTTTTTAGTTACTTTGGAAAATAAAATATTTTTTTAGTTACTTTGGAAAAAAAGTTACTTTTTTAGTTACTTTGGAAAAAAATTTACTTTTTTAGTTACTTTGGAAAAAAAAATATTTTTTTAGTTACTTTGGAAAAAAAGTTACTTTTTTAGTTACTTTGGAAAAAAAAATATTTTTTTAGTTACTTTGGAAAAAAAAATATTTTTTTAGTTACTTTGGAAAAAAAAATATTTTTTTAGTTACTTTGGAAAAAAATAATTTTTTTTAGTTACTTTGGAAAAAAAAAAATTTTTTTAGTTACTTTGGAAAAAAAAATATTTTTTTAGTTACTTTGGAAAAAAAAATATTTTTTTAGTTACTTTGGAAAAAAAAATATTTTTTTAGTTACTTTGGAAAAAAAATATTTTTTTTAGTTACTTTGGGAAAAAAAATATTTTTTTAGTTACTTTGGAAAATAAAATATTTTTTTAGTTACTAGGAAAAAAAAATATTTTTTTAGTTACTTTGGAAAAAAAAAAAATTTTTAGTTACTTTGGAAAAAAAAATTTTTTTTAGTTACTTTGGAAAAAAAAAAATTTTTTTAGTTACTTTGGAAAAAAAAATATTTTTTTAGTTACTTTGGAAAAAAAAATATTTTTTTAGTTACTTTGGAAAAAAAAAAAATTTTAGTTACTTTGGAAAAAAAGTTACTTTTTTAGTTACTTTTTGAAAAAAAAATATTTTTTTAGTTACTTTGGAAAAAAAGTTACTTTTTTAGTTACTTTGGAAAAAAAAATATTTTTTTAGTTACTTTGGAAAAAAAGTTACTTTTTTAGTTACTTTGGAAAAAAAAAAATTTTTTAGTTACTTTGGGAAAAAAAATTTTTTTTAGTTACTTTGGAAAAAAAAATATTTTTTTAGTTTCTTTGGAAAAAAAAATATTTTTTTAGTTACTTTGGAAAAAAAAATATTTTTTTAGTTACTTTGGAAAAAAAAATATTTTTTTAGTTACTTTGGAAAAAAAAATATTTTTTTAGTTACTTTGGAAAAAAAAATATTTTTTTAGTTACTTTGGAAAAAAAAATATTTTTTTAGTTACTTTGGAAAAAAATATATTTTTTTAGTTACTTTGGAAAAAAAATATTTTTTTAGTTACTTTGGAAAAAAAAATATTTTTTTAGTTACTTTGGAAAAAAAAATATTTTTTTAGTTACTTTGGAAAAAAAAATATTTTTTTAGTTACTTTGGGAAAAAAAAAAATTTTTTAGTTACTTTGGAAAAAAAAAATTTTTTTTAGTTACTTTGGAAAAAAAAATATTTTTTTAGTTTCTTTGGGAAAAAAAATATTTTTTTAGTTACTTTGGAAAAAAAATATTTTTTTTAGTTACTTTGGAAAAAAAAATATTTTTTTAGTTTCTTTGGAAAAAAAATAATTTTTTTAGTTACTTTGGAAAAAAAAATATTTTTTTAGTTTCTTTGGAAAAAAAAATATGTTTTTAGTTACTTTGGAAAAGAAAATATTTTTTTAGTTACTTTGGAAAAAAAAATATTTTTTTAGTTACTTTGGAAAAAAAAATATTTTTTTAGTTACTTTGGAAAAAAAAATATTTTTTTAGTTACTTTGGAAAAAAAAAATTTTTTTTAATTACTTTGGAAAAAAAATATTTTTTTAGTTACTTTGGAAAAAAAAAATTTTTTTTAGTTACTTTGGAAAAAAAATATTTTTTTAGTTACTTTGGAAAAAAAAAAAATTTTTTAGTTACTTTGGAAAAAAAAATATTTTTTTAGTTTCTTTGGAAAAAAAAATATTTTTTTAGTTACTTTGGAAAAAAAATATTTTTTTAGTTTCTTTGGAAAAAAAATATTTTTTTAGTTACTTTGGAAAAAAAAATATTTTTTTAGTTACTTTGGAAAAAAATTTTTTTTTTTAGTTACTTTGGAAAAAAAAAATTTTTTTAGTTACTTTGGAAAAAAAAAAAAAATTTTAGTTACTTTGGAAAAAAAAAATTTTTTTTAGTTACTTTGGAAAAAAAGTTACTTTTTTAGTTACTTTGGAAAAAAAAATATTTTTTTAGTTACTTTGGAAAAAAAGTTACTTTTTTAGTTACTTTGGAAAAAAAAATATTTTTTTAGTTACTTTGGAAAAAAAGTTACTTTTTTAGTTACTTTGGAAAAAAAAAAAATTTTTTAGTTACTTTGGGAAAAAATTTTTTTTTTTAGTTACTTTGGAAAAAAAAATATTTTTTTAGTTACTTTGGAAAAAAAAATATTTTTTTAGTTACTTTGGGGAAAAAAATATTTTTTTAGTTACTTTGGAAAATAAAATATTTTTTTAGTTACTTTGGAAAAAAAAATATTTTTTTAGTTACTTTGGAAAAAAAATTTTTTTTTTTAGTTACTTTGGAAAAAAAAAATTTTTTTAGTTACTTTGGAAAAAAAAAAAAATTTTTAGTTACTTTGGAAAAAAAAATATTTTTTTAGTTACTTTGGAAAAAAAAATATTTTTTTAGTTACTTTGGAAAAAAAAAAAATTTTTTTAGTTACTTTGGAAAAAAAAATTTTTTTTTAGTTACTTTGGAAAAAAGAATATTTTTTTAGTTACTTTGGAAAAAAAAATATTTTTTTAGTTACTTTGGAAAAAAAAATATTTTTTTAGTTACTTTGGAAAATAAAATATTTTTTTAGTTACTTTGGAAAAAAAAATATTTTTTTAGTTACTTTGGAAAAAAAAATATTTTTTTAGTTACTTTGGAAAAAAAAATATTTTTTTAGTTACTTTGGAAAAAAAAATATTTTTTTAGTTACTTTGGAAAAAAAAATATTTTTTTAGTTACTTTGGGAAAAAAAATAATTTTTTTAGTTACTTTGGAAAAAAAAATATTTTTTTAGTTACTTTGGAAAAAAAAATATTTTTTTAGTTACTTTGGAAAAAAAAATATTTTTTTAGTTACTTTGGAAAAAAAATATTTTTTTAGTTACTTTGGAAAAAAAAATATTTTTTTAGTTACTTTGGAAAAAAAAATATTTTTTTAGTTACTTTGGAAAAAAAAATATTTTTTTAGTTACTTTGGAAAATAAAATATTTTTTTAGTTACTTTGGAAAAAAAGTTACTTTTTTAGTTACTTTGGAAAAAAATTTACTTTTTTAGTTACTTTGGAAAAAAAAATATTTTTTTAGTTACTTTGGAAAAAAAGTTACTTTTTTAGTTACTTTGGAAAAAAAAATATTTTTTTAGTTACTTTGGAAAAAAAAATATTTTTTTAGTTACTTTGGAAAAAAAAATATTTTTTTAGTTACTTTGGAAAAAAAAAAATTTTTTTAGTTACTTTGGAAAAAAAAAAATTTTTTTAGTTACTTTGGAAAAAAAAATATTTTTTTAGTTACTTTGGAAAAAAAAATATTTTTTTAGTTACTTTGGAAAAAAAAATATTTTTTTAGTTACTTTGGAAAAAAAATATTTTTTTTAGTTACTTTGGGAAAAAAAATATTTTTTTAGTTACTTTGGAAAATAAAATATTTTTTTAGTTACTAGGAAAAAAAAATATTTTTTTAGTTACTTTGGAAAAAAAAAAATTTTTTAGTTACTTTGGAAAAAAAATTTTTTTTTAGTTACTTTGGAAAAAAAAAAAATTTTTTAGTTACTTTGGAAAAAAAAATATTTTTTTAGTTACTTTGGAAAAAAAAATATTTTTTTAGTTACTTTGGAAAAAAAAAAAAATTTTAGTTACTTTGGAAAAAAAGTTACTTTTTTAGTTACTTTTTGAAAAAAAAATATTTTTTTAGTTACTTTGGAAAAAAAGTTACTTTTTTAGTTACTTTGGAAAAAAAAATATTTTTTTAGTTACTTTGGAAAAAAAGTTACTTTTTTAGTTACTTTGGAAAAAAAAAAAATTTTTTAGTTACTTTGGGAAAAAAAAATTTTTTTAGTTACTTTGGAAAAAAAAATATTTTTTTAGTTTCTTTGGAAAAAAAAATATTTTTTTAGTTACTTTGGAAAAAAAAATATTTTTTTAGTTACTTTGGAAAAAAAAATATTTTTTTAGTTACTTTGGAAAAAAAAATATTTTTTTAGTTACTTTGGAAAAAAAAATATTTTTTTAGTTACTTTGGAAAAAAAAATATTTTTTTAGTTACTTTGGAAAAAAATATATTTTTTTAGTTACTTTGGAAAAAAAATATTTTTTTAGTTACTTTGGAAAAAAAAATATTTTTTTAGTTACTTTGGAAAAAAAAATATTTTTTTAGTTACTTTGGAAAAAAAAATATTTTTTTAGTTACTTTGGGAAAAAAAAAATTTTTTTAGTTACTTTGGAAAAAAAAAAATTTTTTTAGTTACTTTGGAAAAAAAAATATTTTTTTAGTTTCTTTGGGAAAAAAAATATTTTTTTAGTTACTTTGGAAAAAAAATATTTTTTTTAGTTACTTTGGAAAAAAAAATATTTTTTTAGTTTCTTTGGAAAAAAAATAATTTTTTTAGTTACTTTGGAAAAAAAAATATTTTTTTAGTTTCTTTGGAAAAAAAAATATGTTTTTAGTTACTTTGGAAAAGAAAATATTTTTTTAGTTACTTTGGAAAAAAAAATATTTTTTTAGTTACTTTGGAAAAAAAAATATTTTTTTAGTTACTTTGGAAAAAAAAATATTTTTTTAGTTACTTTGGAAAAAAAAAATTTTTTTTAATTACTTTGGAAAAAAAATATTTTTTTAGTTACTTTGGAAAAAAAAAATTTTTTTTAGTTACTTTGGAAAAAAAAATATTTTTTTAGTTACTTTGGAAAAAAAAATAATTTTTTAGTTACTTTGGAAAAAAAAATATTTTTTTAGTTACTTTGGAAAAAAAAATATTTTTTTAGTTACTTTGGAAAAAAAAATATTTTTTTAGTTACTTTGGAAAAAAAAATATTTTTTTAGTTACTTTGGAAAAAAAAATATTTTTTTAGTTACTTTGGAAAAAAATATATTTTTTTAGTTACTTTGGAAAAAAAATATTTTTTTAGTTACTTTGGAAAAAAAAATATTTTTTTAGTTACTTTGGAAAAAAAAATATTTTTTTAGTTACTTTGGAAAAAAAAATATTTTTTTAGTTACTTTGGGAAAAAAAAAATTTTTTTAGTTACTTTGGAAAAAAAAAAATTTTTTTAGTTACTTTGGAAAAAAAAATATTTTTTTAGTTTCTTTGGGAAAAAAAATATTTTTTTAGTTACTTTGGAAAAAAAATATTTTTTTTAGTTACTTTGGAAAAAAAAATATTTTTTTAGTTTCTTTGGAAAAAAAATAATTTTTTTAGTTACTTTGGAAAAAAAAATATTTTTTTAGTTTCTTTGGAAAAAAAAATATGTTTTTAGTTACTTTGGAAAAGAAAATATTTTTTTAGTTACTTTGGAAAAAAAAATATTTTTTTAGTTACTTTGGAAAAAAAAATATTTTTTTAGTTACTTTGGAAAAAAAAATATTTTTTTAGTTACTTTGGAAAAAAAAAATTTTTTTTAATTACTTTGGAAAAAAAATATTTTTTTAGTTACTTTGGAAAAAAAAAATTTTTTTTAGTTACTTTGGAAAAAAAAATATTTTTTTAGTTACTTTGGAAAAAAAAATAATTTTTTAGTTACTTTGGAAAAAAAAAAATTTTTTTAGTTACTTTGGAAAAAAAAATATTTTTTTAGTTACTTTGGAAAAAAAAATATTTTTTTAGTTACTTTGGAAAAAAAAATATTTTTTTAGTTTCTTTGGAAAAAAAAATATTTTTTTAGTTACTTTGGAAAAAAAAATATTTTTTTAATTACTTTGGAAAAAAAATATTTTTTTAGTTACTTTGGAAAAAAAAAATTTTTTTTAGTTACTTTGGAAAAAAAATATTTTTTTAGTTACTTTGGAAAAAAAAAAAATTTTTTAGTTACTTTGGAAAAAAAAATATTTTTTTAGTTTCTTTGGAAAAAAAAATATTTTTTTAGTTACTTTGGAAAAAAAATATTTTTTTAGTTTCTTTGGAAAAAAAATATTTTTTTAGTTACTTTGGGGAAAAAAATATTTTTTTAGTTACTTTGGAAAATAAAATATTTTTTTAGTTACTTTGGAAAAAAAAATATTTTTTTAGTTACTTTGGAAAAAAAATTTTTTTTTTTAGTTACTTTGGAAAAAAAAAATTTTTTTAGTTACTTTGGAAAAAAAAAAAAATTTTTAGTTACTTTGGAAAAAAAAATATTTTTTTAGTTACTTTGGAAAAAAAAAAATTTTTTTAGTTACTTTGGAAAAAAAAAAAATTTTTTTAGTTACTTTGGAAAAAAAAAATTTTTTTTAGTTACTTTGGAAAAAAGAATATTTTTTTAGTTACTTTGGAAAAAAAAATATTTTTTTAGTTACTTTGGAAAAAAAAATATTTTTTTAGTTACTTTGGAAAATAAAATATTTTTTTAGTTACTTTGGAAAAAAAAATATTTTTTTAGTTACTTTGGAAAAAAAAATATTTTTTTAGTTACTTTGGAAAAAAAAATATTTTTTTAGTTACTTTGGAAAAAAAAATATTTTTTTAGTTACTTTGGAAAAAAAAATATTTTTTTAGTTACTTTGGGAAAAAAAATAATTTTTTTAGTTACTTTGGAAAAAAAAATATTTTTTTAGTTACTTTGGAAAAAAAAATATTTTTTTAGTTACTTTGGAAAAAAAAATATTTTTTTAGTTACTTTGGAAAAAAAATATTTTTTTAGTTACTTTGGAAAAAAAAATATTTTTTTAGTTACTTTGGAAAAAAAAATATTTTTTTAGTTACTTTGGAAAAAAAAATATTTTTTTAGTTACTTTGGAAAATAAAATATTTTTTTAGTTACTTTGGAAAAAAAGTTACTTTTTTAGTTACTTTGGAAAAAAATTTACTTTTTTAGTTACTTTGGAAAAAAAAATATTTTTTTAGTTACTTTGGAAAAAAAGTTACTTTTTTAGTTACTTTGGAAAAAAAAATATTTTTTTAGTTACTTTGGAAAAAAAAATATTTTTTTAGTTACTTTGGAAAAAAAAATATTTTTTTAGTTACTTTGGAAAAAAAAAATTTTTTTTAGTTACTTTGGAAAAAAAAAAATTTTTTTAGTTACTTTGGAAAAAAAAATATTTTTTTAGTTACTTTGGAAAAAAAAATATTTTTTTAGTTACTTTGGAAAAAAAAATATTTTTTTAGTTACTTTGGAAAAAAAATATTTTTTTTAGTTACTTTGGGAAAAAAAATATTTTTTTAGTTACTTTGGAAAATAAAATATTTTTTTAGTTACTAGGAAAAAAAAATATTTTTTTAGTTACTTTGGAAAAAAAAAAAAATTTTTAGTTACTTTGGAAAAAAAAATTTTTTTTAGTTACTTTGGAAAAAAAAAAAAATTTTTAGTTACTTTGGAAAAAAAAATATTTTTTTAGTTACTTTGGAAAAAAAAATATTTTTTTAGTTACTTTGGAAAAAAAAAAAAATTTTAGTTACTTTGGAAAAAAAGTTACTTTTTTAGTTACTTTTTGAAAAAAAAATATTTTTTTAGTTACTTTGGAAAAAAAGTTACTTTTTTAGTTACTTTGGAAAAAAAAATATTTTTTTAGTTACTTTGGAAAAAAAGTTACTTTTTTAGTTACTTTGGAAAAAAAAAAAATTTTTTAGTTACTTTGGGAAAAAAAAATTTTTTTAGTTACTTTGGAAAAAAAAATATTTTTTTAGTTTCTTTGGAAAAAAAAATATTTTTTTAGTTACTTTGGAAAAAAAAATATTTTTTTAGTTACTTTGGAAAAAAAAATATTTTTTTAGTTACTTTGGAAAAAAAAATATTTTTTTAGTTACTTTGGAAAAAAAAATATTTTTTTAGTTACTTTGGAAAAAAAAATATTTTTTTAGTTACTTTGGAAAAAAATATATTTTTTTAGTTACTTTGGAAAAAAAATATTTTTTTAGTTACTTTGGAAAAAAAAATATTTTTTTAGTTACTTTGGAAAAAAAAATATTTTTTTAGTTACTTTGGAAAAAAAAATATTTTTTTAGTTACTTTGGGAAAAAAAAAAATTCTTTTAGTTACTTTGGAAAAAAAAAAATTTTTTTAGTTACTTTGGAAAAAAAAATATTTTTTTAGTTTCTTTGGGAAAAAAAATATTTTTTTAGTTACTTTGGAAAAAAAATATTTTTTTTAGTTACTTTGGAAAAAAAAATATTTTTTTAGTTTCTTTGGAAATAAAAAAATTTTTTTAGTTACTTTGGAAAAAAAAATATTTTTTTAGTTTCTTTGGAAAAAAAAATATGTTTTTAGTTACTTTGGAAAAAAAAATATTTTTTTAGTTACTTTGGAAAAAAAAAATTTTTTTTAATTACTTTGGAAAAAAAATATTTTTTTAGTTACTTTGGAAAAAAAAAATTTTTTTTAGTTACTTTGGAAAAAAAAATATTTTTTTAGTTACTTTGGAAAAAAAAATAATTTTTTAGTTACTTTGGAAAAAAAAAAATTTTTTTAGTTACTTTGGAAAAAAAAATATTTTTTTAGTTACTTTGGAAAAAAAAATATTTTTTTAGTTACTTTGGAAAAAAAAATATTTTTTTAGTTTCTTTGGAAAAAAAAATATTTTTTTAGTTACTTTGGAAAAAAAATATTTTTTTAGTTTCTTTGGAAAAAAAAATATTTTTTTAGTTACTTTGGAAAAAAAAATATTTTTTTAGTTACTTTGGAAAAAAAAATATTTTTTTAGTTACTTTGGAAAAAAAAATATTTTTTTAGTTACTTTGGAAAAAAAATATTTTTTTAGTTACTTTGGAAAAAAAAATATTTTTTTAGTTACTTTGGAAAAAAAATATTTTTTTAGTTACTTTGGAAAAAAAATATTTTTTTAGTTACTTTGGAAAAAAAAATATTTTTTTAGTTACTTTGGAAAAAAAAATATTTTTTTAGTTACTTTGGAAAAAAAAATATTTTTTTAGTTACTTTGGAAAAAAAAATATTTTTTTAGTTACTTTGGAAAAAAAAATATTTTTTTAGTTACTTTGGAAAAAAAAATATTTTTTTAGTTACTTTGGAAAAAAAATTTTTTTTTAGTTACTTTGGAAAAAAAAATTTTTTTTTAGTTACTTTGGAAAAAAAATATATTTTTTTAGTTACTTTGGAAAAAAAATTATTTTTTTAGTTACTTTGGAAAAAAAATTATTTTTTTAGTTACTTTGGAAAAAAAAATATTTTTTTAGTTTCTTTGAAAAAAAAAAAAAAATTTTAGTTACTTTGGAAAAAAAAATATTTTTTTAGTTTCTTTGGAAAAAAAAATATTTTTTTAGTTACTTTGGAAAAAAAAATATTTTTTTAGTTACTTTGGAAAAAAATATATTTTTTTAGTTACTTTGGAAAAAAAAATATTTTTTTAGTTACTTTGGAAAAAAAAATATTTTTTTAGTTACTTTGGAAAAAAAAATGTTTTAATTACTTTGGAAAAAAAAATTTTTTTTAGTTACTTTGGAAAAAAAAATTTTTTTTTAGTTACTTTGGGAAAAAAAATATTTTTTTAGTTACTTTGGAAAAAAAAATATTTTTTTAGTTTCTTTGAAAAAAAAAAAAAATTTTTAGTTACTTTGGAAAAAAAAATATTTTTTTAGTTTCTTTGGAAAAAAAAATATTTTTTTAGTTACTTTGGAAAAAAAAATATTTTTTTAGTTACTTTGGAAAAAAATATATTTTTTTAGTTACTTTGGAAAAAAAAATATTTTTTTAGTTACTTTGGAAAAAAAATTTTTTTTTAGTTACTTTGGAAAAAAAAAATTTTTTTTAGTTACTTTGGAAAAAAAAAATTTTTTAGTTACTTTGGAAAAAATAATATTTTTTTAGTTTCTTTGGAAAAAAAAATTTTTTTTAGTTACTTTGGAAAAAATAAAATTTTTTTAGTTTCTTTGGAAAAAAAAATTTTTTTTTAGTTACTTTGGAAAAAAATATATTTTTTTAGTTACTTTGGAAAAGAAAATATTTTTTTAGTTACTTTGGAAAAAAAAATATTTTTTTAGTTACTTTGGAAAAAAAAAAATTTTTTTAGTTACTTTGGAAAAAAATAAATTTTTTTAGTTACTTTGGAAAAAAATTTTTTTTTAAATTACTTTGGAAAAAAAATATTTTTTTAGTTACTTTGGAAAAAAAAATATTTTTTTCGTTACTTTGGGAAAAAAAATATTTTTTTAGTTACTTTGGAAAAAAAAATATTTTTTTAGTTACTTTGGAAAAAAAAATATTTTTTTAGTTACTTTGGAAAAAAAAATATTTTTTTAGTTACTTTGGAAAAAAAAATATTTTTTTAGTTACTTTGGAAAAAAAAAAAATTTTTTAGTTACTTTGGAAAAAAAAAAATTTTTTAGTTAATTTGGAAAGAAAAATATTTTTTTAGTTTCTTTGGAAAAAAAAATATTTTTTTAGTTACTTTGGAAAAAAAAATATTTTTTTAGTTTCTTTGGAAAAAAAAATATTTTTTTAGTTACTTTGGAAAAGAAAATATTTTTTTAGTTACTTTGGAAAAAAAAATATTTTTTTAGTTACTTTGGAAAAAAAAATATTTTTTTAGTTACTTTGGAAAAAAAAATATTTTTTTAGTTACTTTGGAAAAAAAAAATTTTTTTAATTACTTTGGAAAAAAAAAATTTTTTTAGTTACTTTGGAAAAAAAAAATTTTTTTTAGTTACTTTGGAAAAAAAAATTTTTTTTTAGTTACTTTGGAAAAAAAAAATTTTTTTAGTTACTTTGGAAAAAAAAATATTTATTTAATTACTTTGGAAAAAAAATTTTTTTAGTTACTTTGGAAAAAAAAATATTTTTTTAATTACTTTGGAAAAAAAATATTTTTTTAGTTACTTTGGAAAAAAAAAATATTTTTTTAGTTACTTTGGAAAAAAAAATATTTTTTTAGTTACTTTGGAAAAAAAAAATATTTTTTTAGTTACTTTGGAAAAAAAAATATTTTTTTAGTTACTTTGGAAAAAAAAATTGTTTTAGTTACTTTGGAAAAAAAAATATTTTTTTAGTTACTTTGGAAAAAAAAATATTTTTTTAGTTTCTTTGGAAAAAAAAATTTATTTTTAGTTTCTTTGGAAAAAAAAATATTTTTTTAGTTTCTTTGGGAAAAAAAATATTTTTTTAGTTACTTTGGAAAAAAAAATATATTTTTAGTTACTTTGGAAAAAATATATTTTTTTAGTTACTTTGGAAAAAAAAATATTTTTTTAGTTACTTTGGAAAAAAAAATATTTTTTTAGTTTCTTTGGAAAAAAAAATTTATTTTTAGTTTCTTTGGAAAAAAAAATATTTTTTTAGTTTCTTTGGGAAAAAAAATATTTTTTTAGTTACTTTGGAAAAAAAAATATATTTTTAGTTACTTTGGAAAAAATATATTTTTTTAGTTACTTTGGAAAAAAAAATATTTTTTTAGTTACTTTGGAAAAAAAAATATTTTTTTAGTTACTTTGGAAAAAAAATATTTTTTTAGTTACTTTGGAAAAAAAAATATTTTTTTAGTTACTTTGGAAAAAAAAATATTTTTTTAGTTACTTTGGAAAAAAAAATATTTTTTTAATTACTTTGGAAAAAAAATATTTTTTTAGTTACTTTGGAAAAAAAAAATTTTTTTAGTTACTTTGGAAAAAAAAAATATTTTTTTAGTTACTTTGGAAAAAAAAATATTTTTTTAGTTACTTTGGAAAAAAAAAATATTTTTTTAGTTACTTTGGAAAAAAAAATATTTTTTTAGTTACTTTGGAAAAAAAAAATTTTTTTAGTTACTTTGGAAAAAAAAATTTTTTTTTAGTTACTTTGGAAAAAAAAAAAAATTTTAGTTTCTTTGGAAAAAAAAAAAATTTTTTAGTTACTTTGGAAAAAAAAATATTTTTTTAGTTTCTTTGGGAAAAAAAATATTTTTTTAGTTACTTTGGGAAAAAAAATATTTTTTTAGTTACTTTGGAAAAAAAAATATTTTTTTAGTTACTTTGGAAAAAAAAATATTTTTTTAGTTACTTTGGAAAAAAAATATTTTTTTAGTTACTTTGGAAAAAAAAATATTTTTTTAGTTACTTTGGAAAAAAAAATATTTTTTTAGTTACTTTGGAAAAAAAATATTTTTTTAGTTACTTTGGAAAAAAAAATATTTTTTTAGTTACTTTGGAAAAAAAATATTTTTTTAGTTACTTTGGAAAAAAAAATATTTTTTTAGTTACTTTGGAAAAAAAAATATTTTTTTAGTTACTTTGGAAAAAAAAATATTTTTTTAGTTACTTTGGGAAAAAAAATATTTTTTTAGTTACTTTGGAAAATTTTTTTTTTTTTTAGTTACTTTGGAAAAAAAATATTTTTTTAGTTACTTTGGAAAAAAAAATATTTTTTTAGTTACTTTGGAAAAAAAAATATTTTTTTAATTACTTTGGAAAAAAAATATTTTTTTAGTTACTTTGGAAAAAAAAATATTTTTTTAGTTACTTTGGAAAAAAAAAATATTTTTTTAGTTACTTTGGAAAAAAAATTATTTTTTTAGTTACTTTGGAAAAAAAATTATTTTTTTAGTTACTTTGGAAAAAAAAATATTTTTTTAGTTTCTTTGAAAAAAAATATTTTTTTAGTTACTTTGGAAAAAAAAATATTTTTTTAGTTACTTTGGAAAAAAAATTATTTTTTTAGTTACTTTGGAAAAAAAATTATTTTTTTAGTTACTTTGGAAAAAAAAATATTTTTTTAGTTACTTTGGAAAAAAAAATATTTTTTTAGTTACTTTGGAAAAAAAAATTTTTTTTTAGTTACTTTGGAAAAAAAAATATTTTTTTAATTACTTTGGAAAAAAAATATTTCTTTAGTTACTTTGGAAAAAAAAATTTTTTTTAGTTACTTTGGAAAAAAATTTTTTTTTTTAATTACTTTGGAAAAAAAATATTTTTTTAGTTACTTTGGAAAAAAAAAAATATTTTTTTAGTTACTTTGGAAAAAAAAATATTTTTTTAGTTACTTTGGAAAAAAAAAATATTTTTTTAGTTACTTTGGAAAAAAAAATATTTTTTTAGTTACTTTGGAAAAAAAAAATTGTTTTAGTTACTTTGGAAAAAAAAATATTTTTTTAGTTACTTTGGAAAAAAAAAAAATTTTAGTTTCTTTGGAAAAAAAAATTTTTTTTTAGTTACTTTGGAAAAAAAAATATTTTTTTAGTTTCTTTGGGAAAAAAAATATTTTTTTAGTTACTTTGGAAAAAAAAATATTTTTTAGTTACTTTGGAAAAAAAAATATTTTTTAGTTACTTTGGAAAAAAAAATATTTTTTTAGTTACTTTGGAAAAAAAAATATTTTTTTAGTTACTTTGGAAAAAAAATATTTTTTTAGTTACTTTGGAAAAAAAAATATTTTTTTAGTTACTTTGGAAAAAAAAATATTTTTTTAGTTACTTTGGAAAAAAAAATATTTTTTTAGTTACTTTGGAAAAAAAAATATTTTTTTAGTTACTTTGGAAAAAAAAATATTTTTTTAATTACTTTGGAAAAAAAATATTTTTTTAGTTACTTTGGAAAAAAAAAAATTTTTTAGTTACTTTGGAAAAAAAAAATATTTTTTTAGTTACTTTGGAAAAAAAAAAATTTTTTAGTTACTTTGGAAAAAAAAAATATTTTTTTAGTTACTTTGGAAAAAAAAATATTTTTTTAGTTACTTTGGAAAAAAAATTTTTTTTTAGTTACTTTGGAAATTTTTTTTTTTTTTAGTTACTTTGGAAAAAAAAATTTTTTTTTAGTTTCTTTGGAAAAAAAAAAAAATTTTTAGTTACTTTGGAAAAAAAAATATTTTTTTAGTTTCTTTGGGAAAAAAAATATTTTTTTAGTTACTTTGGAAAAAAAAATATTTTTTTAGTTACTTTGGAAAAAAAAATATTTTTTTAGTTACTTTGGAAAAAAAATTATTTTTTTAGTTACTTTGGAAAAAAAATATTTTTTTAGTTACTTTGGAAAAAAAAATATTTTTTTAGTTACTTTGGAAAAAAAAATATTTTTTTAGTTACTTTGGAAAAAAAATATTTTTTTAGTTACTTTGGAAAAAAAAAAATTTTTTTAGTTACTTTGGAAAAAAAATATTTTTTTAGTTACTTTGGAAAAAAAAATATTTTTTTAGTTACTTTGGAAAAAAAAATATTTTTTTAGTTACTTTGGAAAAAAAAATATTTTTTTAGTTACTTTGGAAAAAAAAAATATTTTTTTAGTTACTTTGGAAAAAAATTTATTTTTTTAGTTACTTTGGAAAAAAAAATATTTTTTTAGTTACTTTGGAAAAAAAAATATTTTTTTAGTTTCTTTGAAAAAAAAAAAAAATTTTTAGTTACTTTGGAAAAAAAAATTTTTTTTTAGTTTCTTTGGAAAAAAAAATATTTTTTTAGTTACTTTGGAAAAAAAAATATTTTTTTAGTTACTTTGGAAAAAAATATATTTTTTTAGTTACTTTGGAAAAAAAAATATTTTTTTAGTTACTTTGGAAAAAAAAATATTTTTTTAGTTACTTTGGAAAAAAATATATTTTTTTAGTTACTTTGGAAAAAAAATTTTTTTTAGTTACTTTGGAAAAAAAAAAATTTTTTTAATTACTTTGGAAAAAAAAAAAAATTTTTAGTTACTTTGGAAAAAAAAAATTTTTTTAGTTACTTTGGAAAAAAAATATTTTTTTAGTTACTTTGGAAAAAAATATATTTTTTTAGTTACTTTGGAAAAGAAAATATTTTTTTAGTTACTTTGGAAAAAAAAATATTTTTTTAGTTACTTTGGAAAAAAAAATATTTTTTTAGTTACTTTGGAAAAAAAAATATTTTTTTAGTTACTTTGGAAAAAAAAATTTTTTTTAATTACTTTGGAAAAAAAATATTTTTTTAGTTACTTTGGAAAAAAAAAATTTTTTTAGTTACTTTGGAAAAAAAAATATTTTTTTAGTTACTTTGGAAAAAAAAATATTTTTTTAGTTACTTTGGAAAAAAAAATATTTTTTTAGTTACTTTGGAAAAAAAAATATTTTTTTAGTTACTTTGGAAAAAAAAATATTTTTTTAGTTACTTTGGAAAAAAAAAAATTTTTTTAGTTACTTTGGAAAAAAAAATATTTTTTTAGTTACTTTGGAAAAAAAAATATTTTTTTAGTTACTTTGGAAAAAAAAATATTTTTTTAGTTACTTTGGAAAAAAATATATTTTTTTAGTTACTTTGGAAAAAAAAATATTTTTTTAGTTACTTTGGAAAAAAAAATTTTTTTTTAGTTACTTTGGAAAAAAAATTTTTTTTTTAGTTACTTTGGAAAAAAAAAAATTTTTTTAGTTACTTTGGAAAAAAAAAATTTTTTTTAGTTACTTTGGAAAAAAAAAATTTTTTTAGTTTCTTTGGAAAAAAAAATATTTTTTTAGTTACTTTGGAAAAAAAAAATTTTTTTAGTTACTTTGGAAAAAAAAAATATTTTTTTTAGTTACTTTGGAAAAAAAAATATTTTTTTAGTTACTTTGGAAAAAAAAATATTTTTTTAGTTACTTTGGAAAAAAAGTTACTTTTTTAGTTACTTTGGAAAAAAAAATTTTTTAGTTACTTTGGAAAAAAAAAAAAAATTTTAGTTACTTTGGAAAAAAAAATATTTTTTTAGTTACTTTGGAAAAAAAGTTACTTTTTTAGTTACTTTGGAAAAAAAAAATGTTTTAGTTACTTTGGAAAAAAAAATATTTTTTTAGTTACTTTGGAAAAAAAAATATTTTTTTAGTTACTTTGGAAAAAAAATATTTTTTTAGTTACTTTGGAAAAAAAAATATTTTTTTAGTTACTTTGGAAAAAAAAAATTTTTTTAGTTACTTTGGAAAAAAAAAATTTTTTTTAGTTACTTTGGAAAAAAAAAAATTTTTTTTAGTTACTTTGGAAAAAAAAAAATTTTTTTAGTTACTTTGGAAAAAAAAAATTTTTTTTAGTTACTTTGGAAAAAAAAAAAATTTTTTAGTTTCTTTGGAAAATTTTTTTTTTTTTTAGTTACTTTGGAAAAAAAAATATTTTTTTAGTTTCTTTGGAAAAAAAATATTTTTTTAGTTACTTTGGAAAAAAAAATATTTTTTTAGTTACTTTGGAAAAAAAAATATTTTTTTAGTTACTTTGGAAAAAAAATATTTTTTTAGTTACTTTGGAAAAAAAAATATTTTTTTAGTTACTTTGGAAAAAAAATATTTTTTTAGTTACTTTGGAAAAAAAAATATTTTTTTAGTTACTTTGGAAAAAAAAATATTTTTTTAGTTACTTTGGAAAAAAAAATATTTTTTTAGTTACTTTGGAAAAAAAAATATTTTTTTAGTTACTTTGGAAAAAAAAATATTTTTTTAGTTACTTTGGAAAAAAAAATATTTTTTTAGTTACTTTGGAAAAAAAAATATTTTTTTAGTTACTTTGGGAAAATTTTTTTTTTTTTTAGTTACTTTGGAAAAAAAATATTTTTTTAGTTTCTTTGGAAAAAAAATTTTTTTTTTAGTTACTTTGGAAAAAAAAAATTTTTTTAGTTACTTTGGAAAAAAAAAATTTTTTTTAGTTACTTTGGGAAAAAAAATATTTTTTTAGTTTCTTTGGAAAAAAAAAAAATTTTTTAGTTACTTTGGAAAAAAAAATATTTTTTTAGTTTCTTTGGAAAAAAATATATTTTTTTAGTTACTTTGGAAAAGAAAATATTTTTTTAGTTACTTTGGAAAAAAAAATATTTTTTTAGTTACTTTGGAAAAAAAAATATTTTTTTAGTTACTTTGGAAAAAAAAATATTTTTTTAGTTACTTTGGAAAAGAAAAAATTTTTTTAGTTACTTTGGAAAAAAAAAAATTTTTTAGTTACTTTGGAAAAAAAAATATTTTTTTAGTTACTTTGGAAAAAAAAATATTTTTTTAGTTACTTTGGAAAAAAAAATTTTTTTTAGTTTCTTTGGAAAAAAAAATATTTTTTTAGTTACTTTGGAAAAAAAAAATTTTTAGTTACTTTGGAAAAAAAAATATTTTTTTAGTTACTTTGGAAAAAAAAATATTTTTTTAGTTACTTTGGAAAAAAAAAATTTTTTTAGTTACTTTGGAAAAAAAAAAAATTTTTTTAGTTACTTTGGAAAAAAAAATATTTTTTTAGTTACTTTGGAAAAAAAATATTTTTTTAGTTACTTTGGAAAAAAAAAATATTTTTTTTAGTTACTTTGGAAAAAAAAATATTTTTTTAGTTACTTTGGAAAAAAAAATATTTTTTTAGTTACTTTGGAAAAAAAGTTACTTTTTTAGTTACTTTGGAAAAAAAAAATTTTTAGTTACTTTGGAAAAAAAAAAAAATTTTTAGTTACTTTGGAAAAAAAATACTTTTTTAGTTACTTTGGAAAAAAAGTTACTTTTTTAGTTACTTTGGAAAAAAAAAAATGTTTTAGTTACTTTGGAAAAAAAAAAAAAAATTTAGTTACTTTGGAAAAAAAAATATTTTTTTAGTTACTTTGGAAAAAAAAATATTTTTTTAGTTACTTTGGAAAAAAAAATATTTTTTTAGTTACTTTGGAAAAAAAAATATTTTTTTAGTTACTTTGGAAAAAAAAATATTTTTTTAGTTACTTTGGAAAAAAAATAATTTTTTTTAGTTACTTTGGAAAAAAAAATATTTTTTTAGTTACTTTGGAAAAAAAGTTACTTTTTTAGTTACTTTGGAAAATAAAATATTTTTTTAGTTACTTTGGAAAAAAAAATATTTTTTTAGTTACTTTGGAAAAAAAAATATTTTTTTAGTTACTTTGGAAAAAAAATATTTTTTTAGTTACTTTGGAAAAAAAAATATTTTTTTAGTTACTTTGGGGAAAAAAATAATTTTTTTAGTTTACTTTGGAAAAAAAAAATATTTTTTTAGTTACTTTGGAAAAAAAAATATTTTTTTAGTTACTTTGGAAAAAAAAATATTTTTTTAGTTACTTTGGAAAAAAAAATATTTTTTTAGTTACTTTGGAAAAAAAAATATTTTTTTAGTTACTTTGGAAAAAAAAATATTTTTTTAGTTACTTTGGAAAAAAAAATATTTTTTTAGTTACTTTGGGAAAAAAAATATTTTTGTAGTTACTTTGGAAAATAAAATATTTTTTTAGTTACTTTGGAAAAAAAAATATTTTTTTAGTTACTTTGGAAAAAAAAAATTTTTTTTAGTTACTTTGGAAAAAAATTTTTTTTTTAGTTACTTTGGAAAAAAAAAAATTTTTTAGTTACTTTGGAAAAAAAATATTTTTTTAGTTACTTTGGAAAAAAAAATATTTTTTTAGTTACTTTGGAAAAAAAAAAATTTTTTTTAGTTACTTTGGAAAAAAAAAAAAATTTTTTAGTTACTTTGGAAAAAAAAATATTTTTTTAGTTACTTTGGAAAAAAAAATATTTTTTTAGTTACTTTGGAAAAAAAAATATTTTTTTAGTTACTTTGGAAAAAAAAATATTTTTTTAGTTACTTTGGAAAATAAAATATTTTTTTAGTTACTTTGGAAAAAAAGTTACTTTTTTAGTTACTTTGGAAAAAAAATATTTTTTTAGTTACTTTGGAAAAAAAGTTACTTTTTTAGTTACTTTGGAAAAAAATATATTTTTTTAGTTACTTTGGAAAAAAAGTTACTTTTTTAGTTACTTTGGAAAAAAAAAAAATTTTTTAGTTACTTTGGGAAAAAAAATATTTTTTTAGTTACTTTGGAAAAAAAAATATTTTTTTAGTTACTTTGGAAAAAAAAATATTTTTTTAGTTACTTTGGGGAAAAAAATATTTTTTTAGTTACTTTGGAAAATAAAATATTTTTTTAGTTACTTTGGAAAAAAAAAAATTTTTTTAGTTACTTTGGAAAAAAAAAATTTTTTTAGTTACTTTGGAAAAAAAAAATTTTTTTAGTTACTTTGGAAAAAAAATAATTTTTTTAGTTACTTTGGAAAAAAAAATATTTTTTTAGTTACTTTGGAAAAAAAAATATTTTTTTAGTTACTTTGGAAAAAAAAAAATTTTTTTTAGTTACTTTGGAAAAAAAAAAATTTTTTTAGTTACTTTGGAAAAAAGAATATTTTTTTAGTTACTTTGGAAAAAAATATTTTTTTTTAGTTACTTTGGAAAAAAAAATATTTTTTTAGTTACTTTGGAAAATAAAATATTTTTTTAGTTACTTTGGAAAAAAAAATATTTTTTTAGTTACTTTGGAAAAAAAAATATTTTTTTAGTTACTTTGGAAAAAAAAATATTTTTTTAGTTACTTTGGAAAAAAAAATATTTTTTTAGTTACTTTGGAAAAAAAATTTTTTTTTAATTACTTTGGAAAAAAAAAATTTTTTTTAGTTACTTTGGAAAAAAAAAATTTTTTTTAGTTACTTTGGAAAAAAAAATATTTTTTTAGTTACTTTGGAAAAAAAAAAAATTTTTAGTTACTTTGGAAAAAAAAAAAATTTTTAGTTACTTTGGAAAAAAAAAAAAATTTTTAGTTACTTTGGAAAAAAAAATATTTTTTTAGTTTCTTTGGAAAAAAAAATTTTTTTTTAGTTACTTTGGAAAAAATAATATTTTTTTAGTTTCTTTGGAAAAAAAAAATTTTTTTTAGTTACTTTGGAAAAAAATATATTTTTTTAGTTACTTTGGAAAAGAAAATATTTTTTTAGTTACTTTGGAAAAAAATATATTTTTTTAGTTACTTTGGAAAAAAAAATATTTTTTTAGTTACTTTGGAAAAAAAAATATTTTTTTAGTTACTTTGGAAAAAAAAAAATTTTTTTATTTACTTTGGAAAAAAAAAAATTTTTTTAGTTACTTTGGAAAAAAAAATATTTTTTTAGTTACTTTGGAAAAAAAAAATTTTTTTTAGTTACTTTGGAAAAAAAAATATTTTTTTAGTTACTTTGGAAAAAAAAAATTTTTTAGTTACTTTGGAAAAAAAATTTTTTTTTTAGTTTCTTTGGAAAAAAAAATATTTTTTTAGTTACTTTGGAAAAAAAAATATTTTTTTAGTTACTTTGGAAAAAAAATATTTTTTTAGTTTCTTTGGAAAAAAAAATATTTTTTTAGTTACTTTGGAAAAAAAATATTTTTTTAGTTTCTTTGGGAAAAAAAATATTTTTTTAGTTACTTTGGAAAAAAAAATATTTTTTTAGTTACTTTGGAAAAAAAAAAAATTTTTAGTTACTTTGGAAAAAAAAATTTTTTTTAGTTTCTTTGGAAAAAAAAATATTTTTTTAGTTACTTTGGAAAAAAAATATTTTTTTAGTTACTTTGGAAAAAAAAATATTTTTTTAGTTACTTTGGAAAAAAAAATATTTTTTTAGTTACTTTGGAAAAAAAATTATTTTTTTAGTTACTTTGGAAAAAAAAATATTTTTTTAGTTACTTTGGAAAAAAAAATATTTTTTTAGTTACTTTGGAAAAAAAAATTTTTTTTAGTTACTTTGGAAAAAAAAATATTTTTTTAATTACTTTGGAAAAAAAATATTTTTTTAGTTACTTTGGAAAAAAAAATTTTTTTAGTTACTTTGGAAAAAAAAATATTTTTTTAATTACTTTGGAAAAAAAATATTTTTTTAGTTACTTTGGAAAAAAAAAATATTTTTTTAGTTACTTTGGAAAAAAAAATATTTTTTTAGTTACTTTGGAAAAAAAAAATATTTTTTTAGTTACTTTGGAAAAAAAAAAATTTTTTTAGTTACTTTGGAAAAAAAAATTTGTTTTAGTTACTTTGGAAAAAAAAATATTTTTTTAGTTTCTTTGGAAAAAAAAATATTTTTTTAGTTACTTTGGAAAAAAAAATATTTTTTTAGTTACTTTGGAAAAAAAAATATTTTTTTAGTTACTTTGGAAAAAAAAATATTTTTTTAGTTACTTTGGAAAAAAAAAAAAAATTTTAGTTTCTTTGGAAATTTTTTTTTTTTTTAGTTACTTTGGAAAAAAAAATATTTTTTTAGTTTCTTTGGAAAAAAAAATATTTTTTTAGTTACTTTGGAAAAAAAAATATTTTTTTAGTTACTTTGGAAAAAAAAAATATTTTTTTAGTTACTTTGGAAAAAAAAATATTTTTTTAGTTACTTTGGAAAAAAAAATTTGTTTTAGTTACTTTGGAAAAAAAAATATTTTTTTAGTTACTTTGGAAAAAACAATTTTTTTTAGTTACTTTGGAAAAAAAAATATTTTTTTAGTTACTTTGGAAAAAAAAAATTTTTTTAGTTACTTTGGAAAAAAAAAATTTTTTTAGTTTCTTTGGAAAATTTTTTTTTTTTTAGTTACTTTGGAAAAAAAAATATTTTTTTAGTTTCTTTGGAAAAAAAAATATTTTTTTAGTTACTTTGGAAAAAAAAATATTTTTTTAGTTACTTTGGAAAAAAAAATATTTTTTTAGTTACTTTGGAAAAAAAAATATTTTTTTAGTTACTTTGGAAAAAAAAAATTTTTTTTAGTTTCTTTGGAAAAAAAAATATTTTTTTAGTTACTTTGGAAAAAAAAATATTTTTTTAGTTACTTTGGAAAAAAAAATATTTTTTTAGTTACTTTGGAAAAAAAAATATTTTTTTAGTTACTTTGGAAAAAAAATATTTTTTTAGTTACTTTGGAAAAAAAAATATTTTTTTAGTTACTTTGGAAAAAAAAATATTTTTTTAGTTACTTTGGAAAAAAAAATATTTTTTTAGTTACTTTGGAAAAAAAAAAATTTTTTTAGTTACTTTGGAAAAAAAAATATTTTTTTAGTTACTTTGGAAAAAAAAATATTTTTTTAGTTACTTTGGAAAAAAAAATATTTTTTTAGTTACTTTGGAAAAAAAAATATTTTTTTAGTTACTTTGGGAAAAAAAATTTTTTTTTAGTTACTTTGGAAAAAAAAATATTTTTTTAGTTACTTTGGAAAAAAAAAAATTTTTTTAATTACTTTGGAAAAAAAATTTTTTTTTAGTTACTTTGGAAAAAAAAAATTTTTTTTAGTTACTTTGGAAAAAAAAATATTTTTTTAGTTACTTTGGAAAAAAAAAAATTTTTTTAGTTACTTTGGAAAAAAAAAAATTTTTTTAGTTACTTTGGAAAAAAAAATATTTTTTTAGTTACTTTGGAAAAAAAAAAAAAATTTTTAGTTACTTTGGAAAAAAAAATATTTTTTTTAGTTTCTTTGGAAAAAAAAATATTTTTTTAGTTACTTTGGAAAAAAAATTATTTTTTTAGTTACTTTGGAAAAAAAATATTTTTTTAGTTTCTTTGGAAAAAAAAATATTTTTTTAGTTACTTTGGAAAAAAAAATATTTTTTTAGTTACTTTGGAAAAAAAAATATTTTTTTAGTTACTTTGGAAAAAATAATATTTTTTTAGTTTCTTTGGAAAAAAAAATTTTTTTTAGTTACTTTGGAAAAAATAATATTTTTTTAGTTTCTTTGGAAAAAAAATTTTTTTTTAGTTACTTTGGAAAAAAATATATTTTTTTAGTTACTTTGGAAAAAAAATATTTTTTTAGTTACTTTGGAAAAAAAAAAAAATTTTTAGTTACTTTGGAAAAAATTTTTTTTTTTTAGTTACTTTGGAAAAAAAATATTTTTTTAGTTACTTTGGAAAAAAAAATATTTTTTTAGTTACTTTGGAAAAAAAAATATTTTTTTAGTTACTTTGGAAAAAAAAATATTTTTTTAGTTACTTTGGAAAAAAAATATTTTTTTAGTTACTTTGGAAAAAAAAATATTTTTTTAGTTACTTTGGAAAAAAAAATATTTTTTTAGTTACTTTGGAAAAAAAAATATTTTTTTAGTTACTTTGGAAAAAAAAATATTTTTTTAGTTACTTTGGAAAAAAAAATATTTTTTTAGTTACTTTGGAAAAAAAATTTTTTTTTAATTACTTTGGAAAAAAAAATATTTTTTTAGTTACTTTGGAAAAAAAAATATTTTTTTAGTTACTTTGGAAAAAAAAAAATTTTTTTAGTTACTTTGGAAAAAAAAAAATTTTTTTAGTTACTTTGGAAAAAAAAAAAATTTTTTAGTTACTTTGGAAAAAAAAATTTTTTTTTAGTTTCTTTGGAAAAAAAAATATTTTTTTAGTTACTTTGGAAAAAAAAATATTTTTTTAGTTACTTTGGAAAAAAAAATATTTTTTTAGTTACTTTGGAAAAAAAAATATTTTTTTAGTTACTTTGGAAAAAAAAATATTTTTTTAGTTACTTTGGAAAAAAAAATATTTTTTTAGTTACTTTGGAAAAAAAATATATTTTTTTAGTTACTTTGGAAAAAAAAATATTTTTTTAGTTACTTTGGAAAAAAAAATATTTTTTTAGTTACTTTGGAAAAAAAAAATTTTTTTTAGTTACTTTGGAAAAAAAAATATTTTTTTAGTTACTTTGGAAAAAAAAATATTTTTTTAGTTACTTTGGAAAAAAAATATTTTTTTAGTTACTTTGGAAAAAAAAATATTTTTTTAGTTACTTTGGGAAAAAAAAAAATTTTTAGTTACTTTGGAAAAAAAAATTTTTTTTTAGTTACTTTGGAAAAAAAATATTTTTTTAGTTTCTTTGGAAAAAAAAATATTTTTTTAGTTACTTTGGAAAAAAAAAATTTTTTTTAGTTACTTTGGAAAAAAAATTATTTTTTTAGTTTCTTTGGAAAAAAAAATATTTTTTTAGTTACTTTGGAAAAAAAAAATTTTTTTTAGTTACTTTGGAAAAAAAATTATTTTTTTAGTTTCTTTGGAAAAAAAAATTTCTTTTTAGTTACTTTGGAAAAAAAAATATTTTTTTAGTTTCTTTGTTAAAAAAAATATTTTTTTAGTTACTTTGGAAAAGAAAATATTTTTTTAGTTACTTTGGAAAAAAAAATATTTTTTTAGTTACTTTGGAAAAAAAAATATTTTTTTAGTTACTTTGGAAAAAAAAATATTTTTTTAGTTACTTTGGAAAAAATAATAATTTTTAATTACTTTGGAAAAAAAATATTTTTTTAGTTACTTTGGAAAAAAAATATTTTTTTAGTTACTTTGGAAAAAAAAATATTTTTTTAGTTACTTTGGAAAAAAAAATATTTTTTTAGTTACTTTGGAAAAAAAAATATTTTTTTAGTTACTTTGGAAAAAAAAATATTTTTTTAGTTACTTTGGAAAAAAAATATTTTTTTAGTTACTTTGGAAAAAAAAATATTTTTTTAGTTACTTTGGAAAAAAAAATATTTTTTTAGTTACTTTGGAAAAAAAATTATTTTTTTAGTTACTTTGGAAAAAAAAATATTTTTTTAGTTACTTTGGAAAAAAAAATTTTTTTTAGTTACTTTGGAAAAAAAATATTTTTTTAATTACTTTGGAAAAAAAAATATTTTTTTAATTACTTTGGAAAAAAAATATTTTTTTAGTTACTTTGGAAAAAAAAAATTTTTTTTAGTTACTTTGGAAAAAAAAATATTTTTTTAGTTACTTTGGAAAAAAAAATATTTTTTTAGTTACTTTGGAAAAAAAAATATTTTTTTAGTTACTTTGGAAAAAAAAATATTTTTTTAGTTACTTTGGAAAAAAAAATATTTTTTTAGTTACTTTGGAAAAAAAATAATTTTTTTAGTTACTTTGGAAAAAAAAATTTTTTTTTAGTTACTTTGGAAAAAAAAAAAAATTTTAGTTTCTTTGGAAAAAATTTTTTTTTTTTAGTTACTTTGGAAAAAAAAATATTTTTTTAGTTTCTTTGGAAAAAAAAATATTTTTTTAGTTACTTTGGAAAAAAAAATATTTTTTTAGTTACTTTGGAAAAAAAAATATTTTTTTAGTTACTTTGGAAAAAAAATATTTTTTTAGTTACTTTGGAAAAAAAAATATTTTTTTAGTTACTTTGGAAAAAAAATATTTTTTTAGTTACTTTGGAAAAAAAAATATTTTTTTAGTTACTTTGGAAAAAAAAATATTTTTTAGTTACTTTGGAAAAAAAAATATTTTTTTAGTTACTTTGGAAAAAAAAATATTTTTTTAGTTACTTTGGAAAAAAAAAAATTTTTTTTAGTTACTTTGGAAAAAAAAATATTTTTTTAGTTTCTTTGGAAAAAAAATTTTTTTTTAGTTACTTTGGAAAAAAAAATATTTTTTTAGTTTCTTTGGAAAAAAATATATTTTTTTAGTTACTTTGGAAAAGAAAATATTTTTTTAGTTACTTTGGAAAAAAAAATATTTTTTTAGTTACTTTGGAAAAAAAAATATTTTTTTAGTTACTTTGGAAAAAAATATTTTTTTAGTTACTTTGGAAAAAAAATATTTTTTTAATTAGTTTGGAAAAAAAATATTTTTTTAGTTACTTTGGAAAAAAAAATATTTTTTTAGTTACTTTGGAAAAAAAAATATTTTTTTAGTTACTTTGGAAAAAAAAATATTTTTTTAGTTACTTTGGAAAAAAAAATATTTTTTTAGTTACTTTGGAAAAAAAAATATTTTTTTAGTTACTTTGGAAAAAAAAATTTTTTTTAGTTACTTTGGAAAAAAAAATATTTTTTTAGTTACTTTGGAAAAAAAAATTTTTTTTAGTTACTTTGGAAAAAAAAAATATTTTTTTAGTTACTTTGGAAAAAAAAATATTTTTTTAGTTACTTTGGAAAAAAAATATTTTTTTAGTTACTTTGGAAAAAAAAAATATTTTTTTTAGTTACTTTGGAAAAAAAAATATTTTTTTAGTTACTTTGGAAAAAAAAATATTTTTTTAGTTACTTTGGAAAAAAAGTTACTTTTTTAGTTACTTTGGAAAAAAAAATTTTTTAGTTACTTTGGAAAAAAAAAAATTTTTTAGTTACTTTGGAAAAAAAAATATTTTTTTAGTTACTTTGGAAAAAAAGTTACTTTTTTAGTTACTTTGGAAAAAAAAATGTTTTAGTTACTTTGGAAAAAAAAATATTTTTTTAGTTACTTTGGAAAAAAAAATATTTTTTTAGTTACTTTGGAAAAAAAAATATTTTTTTAGTTACTTTGGAAAAAAAATATTTTTTTAGTTACTTTGGAAAAAAAAAATTTTTTTTAGTTACTTTGGAAAAAAAAAATATTTTTTTAGTTACTTTGGAAAAAAAAAATTTTTTTTAGTTACTTTGGAAAAAAAATAATTTTTTTAGTTACTTTGGAAAAAAAAAATTTTTTTTAGTTACTTTGGAAAAAAAAAAATTTTTTTAGTTTCTTTGGAAAATTTTTTTTTTTTTAGTTACTTTGGAAAAAAAAATATTTTTTTAGTTTCTTTGGAAAAAAAAATATTTTTTTAGTTACTTTGGAAAAAAAAATATTTTTTTAGTTACTTTGGAAAAAAAAATATTTTTTTAGTTACTTTGGAAAAAAAAAATATTTTTTTAGTTACTTTGGAAAAAAAAATATTTTTTTAGTTACTTTGGAAAAAAAAATATTTTTTTAGTTACTTTGGGAAAAAAAATATTTTTTTAGTTACTTTGGAAAAAAAAAATTTTTTTAGTTACTTTGGAAAAAAAAAATATTTTTTTAGTTACTTTGGAAAAAAAAATATTTTTTTAGTTACTTTGGAAAAAAAATATTTTTTTAGTTACTTTGGAAAAAAAAAATATTTTTTTTAGTTACTTTGGAAAAAAAAATATTTTTTTAGTTACTTTGGAAAAAAAAATATTTTTTTAGTTACTTTGGAAAAAAAGTTACTTTTTTAGTTACTTTGGAAAAAAATTTTTTTTAGTTACTTTGGAAAAAAAAAAAATTTTTAGTTACTTTGGAAAAAAAAATATTTTTTTAGTTACTTTGGAAAAAAAGTTACTTTTTTAGTTACTTTGGAAAAAAAAAAATGTTTTAGTTACTTTGGAAAAAAAAATATTTTTTTAGTTACTTTGGAAAAAAAAATATTTTTTTAGTTACTTTGGAAAAAAAAATATTTTTTTAGTTACTTTGGAAAAAAAATATTTTTTTAGTTACTTTGGAAAAAAAAATATTTTTTTAGTTACTTTGGAAAAAAAAATTTTTTTTAGTTACTTTGGAAAAAAAAAATTTTTTTTAGTTACTTTGGAAAAAAAAAATTTTTTTTAGTTACTTTGGAAAAAAAAATTTTTTTTAGTTACTTTGGAAAAAAAAATATTTTTTTAGTTACTTTGGAAAAAAAATTATTTTTTTAGTTACTTTGGAAAAAAAAATATTTTTTTAGTTACTTTGGAAAAAAAATATTTTTTTAGTTACTTTGGAAAAAATAATAATTTTTAATTACTTTGGAAAAAAAATATTTTTTTAGTTACTTTGGAAAAAAAGTTACTTTGGAAAAAAAAATATTTTTTTAGTTACTTTGGAAAAAAAAATATTTTTTTAGTTACTTTGGAAAAAAAAATATTTTTTTAGTTACTTTGGAAAAAAAAATATTTTTTTAGTTACTTTGGAAAAAAAATATTTTTTTAGTTACTTTGGAAAAAAAAATATTTTTTTAGTTTCTTTGGAAAAAAAAATATTTTTTTAGTTACTTTGGAAAAAAAAATATTTTTTTAGTTACTTTGGAAAAAATAATAATTTTTAATTACTTTGGAAAAAAAATATTTTTTTAGTTACTTTGGAAAAAAAATATTTTTTTAGTTACTTTGGAAAAAAAAATATTTTTTTAGTTACTTTGGAAAAAAAAATATTTTTTTAGTTACTTTGGAAAAAAAAATATTTTTTTAGTTACTTTGGAAAAAAAAATATTTTTTTAGTTACTTTGGAAAAAAAATATTTTTTTAGTTACTTTGGGAAAAAAAATATTTTTTTAGTTTCTTTGGAAAAAATAATAATTTTTAATTACTTTGGAAAAAAAATATTTTTTTAGTTACTTTGGAAAAAAAATATTTTTTTAGTTACTTTGGAAAAAAAAATATTTTTTTAGTTACTTTGGAAAAAAAAATATTTTTTTAGTTACTTTGGAAAAAAAAATATTTTTTTAGTTACTTTGGAAAAAAAAATATTTTTTTAGTTACTTTGGGAAAAAAATATTTTTTTAGTTACTTTGGAAAAAAAAATATTTTTTTAGTTACTTTGGAAAAAAAAATATTTTTTTAGTTACTTTGGAAAAAAAATTATTTTTTTAGTTACTTTGGAAAAAAAAATATTTTTTTAGTTACTTTGGAAAAAAAAAAAATTTTTTAGTTACTTTGGAAAAAAAAATATTTTTTTAATTACTTTGGAAAAAAAAAATTTTTTTTAATTACTTTGGAAAAAAAATATTTTTTTAGTTACTTTGGAAAAAAAAATTTTTTTTAGTTACTTTGGAAAAAAAAATATTTTTTTAGTTACTTTGGAAAAAAAAATATTTTTTTAGTTACTTTGGAAAAAAAAATATTTTTTTAGTTACTTTGGAAAAAAAAATATTTTTTTAGTTACTTTGGAAAAAAAAATATTTTTTTAGTTACTTTGGAAAAAAAAATATTTTTTTAGTTACTTTGGAAAAAAAAATATTTTTTTAGTTACTTTGGAAAAAAAAATATTTTTTTAGTTACTTTGGAAAAAAAAATATTTTTTTAGTTACTTTGGAAAAAAAAATATTTTTTTAGTTACTTTGGAAAAAAATATTTTTTTTAGTTACTTTGGAAAAAAAAAATATTTTTTTAGTTACTTTGGAAAAAAAAATATTTTTTTAGTTACTTTGGAAAAAAAATATTTTTTTAGTTACTTTGGAAAAAAAAATATTTTTTTAGTTACTTTGGAAAAAAAAATATTTTTTTAGTTACTTTGGAAAAAAAGTTACTTTTTTAGTTACTTTGGAAAAAAAAATTTTTTAGTTACTTTGGAAAAAAAAAAAATTTTTTAGTTACTTTGGAAAAAAAAATATTTTTTTAGTTACTTTGGAAAAAAAGTTAATTTTTTAGTTACTTTGGAAAAAAAAAATGTTTTAGTTACTTTGGAAAAAAAAATATTTTTTTAGTTACTTTGGAAAAAAAAATATTTTTTTAGTTACTTTGGAAAAAAAAATATTTTTTTAGTTACTTTGGAAAAAAAAATATTTTTTTAGTTACTTTGGAAAAAAAAATATTTTTTTAGTTACTTTGGAAAAAAAAAATTTTTTTTAGTTACTTTGGAAAAAAAAAAATTTTTTTAGTTACTTTGGGAAAAAAATAATTTTTTTAGTTACTTTGGAAAAAAAAAATTTTTTTTAGTTACTTTGGAAAAAAAAAAAAATTTTTAGTTTCTTTGGAAAATTTTTTTTTTTTTTAGTTACTTTGGAAAAAAAAATATTTTTTTAGTTTCTTTGGAAAAAAAAATATTTTTTTAGTTACTTTGGAAAAAAAAATATTTTTTTAGTTACTTTGGAAAAAAAAATATTTTTTTAGTTACTTTGGAAAAAAAAATATTTTTTAATTACTTTGGAAAAAAAAATATTTTTTTAGTTACTTTGGAAAAAAAAAAATTTTTTTAGTTACTTTGGAAAAAAAAAATTTTTTTTAGTTACTTTGGAAAAAAAAAATTTTTTTTAGTTACTTTGGAAAAAAAATAATTTTTTTAGTTACTTTGGAAAAAAAAAAATTTTTTTAGTTACTTTGGAAAAAAAAAATTTTTTTAGTTTCTTTGGAAACATTTTTTTTTTTTTAGTTACTTTGGAAAAAAAAATATTTTTTTAGTTACTTTGGAAAAAAAAATATTTTTTTAGTTACTTTGGAAAAAAAAATATTTTTTTAGTTACTTTGGGAAAAAAAATATTTTTTTAGTTACTTTGGGAAAAAAATATTTTTTTAGTTACTTTGGAAAAAAAAATATTTTTTTAGTTACTTTGGAAAAAAAAATATTTTTTTAGTTACTTTGGAAAAAAAATTATTTTTTTAGTTACTTTGGAAAAAAAAATATTTTTTTAGTTACTTTGGAAAAAAAAAAAATTTTTTAGTTACTTTGGAAAAAAAAATATTTTTTTAATTACTTTGGAAAAAAAAATTTTTTTTTAATTACTTTGGAAAAAAAATATTTTTTTAGTTACTTTGGAAAAAAAAAATTTTTTTTAGTTACTTTGGAAAAAAAAATATTTTTTTAGTTACTTTGGAAAAAAATATATTTTTTTAGTTACTTTGGAAAAAAAAATATTTTTTTAGTTACTTTGGAAAAAAAAATATTTTTTTAGTTACTTTGGAAAAAAAAATATTTTTTTAGTTACTTTGGAAAAAAAAATATTTTTTTAGTTACTTTGGAAAAAAAAATATTTTTTTAGTTACTTTGGAAAAAAAAATATTTTTTTAGTTACTTTGGAAAAAAAAATATTTTTTTAGTTACTTTGGAAAAAAAAATATTTTTTTAGTTACTTTGGAAAAAAAAATTTTTTTTAGTTACTTTGGAAAAAAAAAATATTTTTTTAGTTACTTTGGAAAAAAAAATATTTTTTTAGTTACTTTGGAAAAAAAATATTTTTTTAGTTACTTTGGAAAAAAAAATATTTTTTTAGTTACTTTGGAAAAAAAAATATTTTTTAATTACTTTGGAAAAAAAGTTACTTTTTTAGTTACTTTGGAAAAAAAAATTTTTTAGTTACTTTGGAAAAAAAAAAAATTTTTTAGTTACTTTGGAAAAAAAAATATTTTTTTTAGTTACTTTGGAAAAAAAGTTAATTTTTTAGTTACTTTGGAAAAAAAAATGTTTTAGTTACTTTGGAAAAAAAAATATTTTTTTAGTTACTTTGGAAAAAAAAATATTTTTTTAGTTACTTTGGGAAAAAAAATATTTTTTTAGTTACTTTGGAAAAAAAAATATTTTTTTAGTTACTTTGGAAAAAAAAATATTTTTTTAGTTACTTTGGAAAAAAAAATTTTTTTTTAGTTACTTTGGAAAAAAAAAATTTTTTTTAGTTACTTTGGAAAAAAAATAATTTTTTTAGTTACTTTGGAAAAAAAAAATTTTTTTTAGTTACTTTGGAAAAAAAAAAAATTTTTTAGTTTCTTTGGAAATTTTTTTTTTTTTTTAGTTACTTTGGAAAAAAAAATATTTTTTTAGTTTCTTTGGAAAAAAAAATATTTTTTTAGTTACTTTGGAAAAAAAAATATTTTTTTAGTTACTTTGGAAAAAAAAATATTTTTTTAGTTACTTTGGAAAAAAAAATATTTTTTTAGTTACTTTGGAAAAAATAATAATTTTTAATTACTTTGGAAAAAAAATATTTTTTTAGTTACTTTGGAAAAAAAATATTTTTTTAGTTACTTTGGAAAAAAAAATATTTTTTTAGTTACTTTGGAAAAAAAAATATTTTTTTAGTTACTTTGGAAAAAAAAATATTTTTTTAGTTACTTTGGAAAAAAAAATATTTTTTTAGTTACTTTGGAAAAAAAATATTTTTTTAGTTACTTTGGAAAAAAAAATATTTTTTTAGTTACTTTGGAAAAAAAATATATTTTTTTAGTTACTTTGGAAAAAAAATTATTTTTTTAGTTACTTTGGAAAAAAAAATATTTTTTTAGTTACTTTGGAAAAAAAAATTTTTTTTTAGTTACTTTGGAAAAAAAAATATTTTTTTAATTACTTTGGAAAAAAAAATATTTTTTTAATTACTTTGGAAAAAAAATATTTTTTTAGTTACTTTGGAAAAAAAAAATTTTTTTTAGTTACTTTGGAAAAAAAAATATTTTTTTAGTTACTTTGGAAAAAAAAATATTTTTTTAGTTACTTTGGAAAAAAAAATATTTTTTTAGTTACTTTGGAAAAAAAAATATTTTTTTAGTTACTTTGGAAAAAAAAATATTTTTTTAGTTACTTTGGAAAAAAAAAATTTTTTTTAGTTACTTTGGAAAAAAAATTTTTTTTTTAGTTACTTTGGAAAAAAAAATATTTTTTTAGTTACTTTGGAAAAAAAAATATTTTTTTAGTTACTTTGGAAAAAAAAATATTTTTTTAGTTACTTTGGAAAAAATAATAATTTTTAATTACTTTGGAAAAAAAATATTTTTTTAGTTACTTTGGAAAAAAAATATTTTTTTAGTTACTTTGGAAAAAAAAATATTTTTTTAGTTACTTTGGAAAAAAATATATTTTTTTAGTTACTTTGGAAAAAAAAATATTTTTTTAGTTACTTTGGAAAAAAAAATATTTTTTTAGTTACTTTGGAAAAAAAATATTTTTTTAGTTACTTTGGAAAAAAAAATATTTTTTTAGTTACTTTGGAAAAAAAAATATTTTTTTAGTTACTTTGGAAAAAAAATTATTTTTTTAGTTACTTTGGAAAAAAAAATATTTTTTTAGTTACTTTGGAAAAAAAAATATTTTTTTAGTTACTTTGGAAAAAAAAATATTTTTTTAGTTACTTTGGAAAAAAAAATATTTTTTTAGTTACTTTGGAAAAAAAAATATTTTTTTAGTTACTTTGGAAAAAAAAAATTTTTTTTAGTTACTTTGGAAAAAAAAATATTTTTTTAGTTACTTTGGAAAAAAAAATATTTTTTTAGTTACTTTGGAAAAAAAATTATTTTTTTAGTTACTTTGGAAAAAAATATATTTTTTTAGTTACTTTGGAAAAAAAAATATTTTTTTAGTTACTTTGGAAAAAAAATTATTTTTTTAGTTACTTTGGAAAAAAAAATATTTTTTTAGTTACTTTGGAAAAAAAAAAATTTTTTTAGTTACTTTGGAAAAAAAAATATTTTTTTAGTTACTTTGGAAAAAAAAAATTTTTTTTAGTTACTTTGGAAAAAAAAAATTTTTTTTAGTTACTTTGGAAAAAAAATAATTTTTTTAGTTACTTTGGAAAAAAAAATATTTTTTTAGTTACTTTGGAAAAAAAAATATTTTTTTAGTTACTTTGGAAAAAAAAATATTTTTTTAGTTACTTTGGAAAAAATAATAATTTTTAATTACTTTGGAAAAAAAATATTTTTTTAGTTACTTTGGAAAAAAAATATTTTTTTAGTTACTTTGGAAAAAAAAATATTTTTTTAGTTACTTTGGAAAAAAATATATTTTTTTAGTTACTTTGGAAAAAAAAATATTTTTTTAGTTACTTTGGAAAAAAAAATATTTTTTTAGTTACTTTGGAAAAAAAATATTTTTTTAGTTACTTTGGAAAAAAAAATATTTTTTTAGTTACTTTGGAAAAAAAAATATTTTTTTAGTTACTTTGGAAAAAAAAATATTTTTTTAGTTACTTTGGAAAAAAAAATATTTTTTTAGTTACTTTGGAAAAAAAAATATTTTTTTAGTTACTTTGGAAAAAAAAATATTTTTTTAGTTACTTTGGAAAAAAAAATATTTTTTTAGTTACTTTGGAAAAAAAAATATTTTTTTAGTTACTTTGGAAAAAAAAAATTTTTTTTAGTTACTTTGGAAAAAAAAATATTTTTTTAGTTACTTTGGAAAAAAAAATATTTTTTTAGTTACTTTGGAAAAAAAATTATTTTTTTAGTTACTTTGGAAAAAAAAATATTTTTTTAGTTACTTTGGAAAAAAAAATATTTTTTTAGTTACTTTGGAAAAAAAATTATTTTTTTAGTTACTTTGGAAAAAAAAATATTTTTTTAGTTACTTTGGAAAAAAAAATATTTTTTTAGTTACTTTGGAAAAAAAAATATTTTTTTAGTTACTTTGGAAAAAAAATTATTTTTTTAGTTACTTTGGAAAAAAAAATATTTTTTTAGTTACTTTGGAAAAAAAAAATTTTTTTTAGTTACTTTGGAAAAAAAAATATTTTTTTAATTACTTTGGAAAAAAAAAAATTTTTTTAATTACTTTGGAAAAAAAATATTTTTTTAGTTACTTTGGAAAAAAAAAATTTTTTTTAGTTACTTTGGAAAAAAAAATATTTTTTTAGTTACTTTGGAAAAAAAAATATTTTTTTAGTTACTTTGGAAAAAAAAATATTTTTTTAGTTACTTTGGAAAAAAAAATATTTTTTTAGTTACTTTGGAAAAAAAAAATTTTTTTAGTTACTTTGAAAAAAAAAAATTTTTTTTAGTTACTTTGGAAAAAAAAATTTTTTTTTAGTTACTTTGGAAAAAAAATAATTTTTTTAGTTACTTTGGAAAAAAAAAATTTTTTTTAGTTACTTTGGAAAAAAAAAAAATTTTTTAGTTTCTTTGGAAAAAATTTTTTTTTTTTAGTTACTTTGGAAAAAAAAATATTTTTTTAGTTTCTTTGGAAAAAAAAATATTTTTTTAGTTACTTTGGAAAAAAAAATATTTTTTTAGTTACTTTGGAAAAAAAAATATTTTTTTAGTTACTTTGGAAAAAAAAATATTTTTTTAGTTACTTTGGAAAAAATAATAATTTTTAATTACTTTGGAAAAAAAATATTTTTTTAGTTACTTTGGAAAAAAAATATTTTTTTAGTTACTTTGGAAAAAAAAATATTTTTTTAGTTACTTTGGAAAAAAAAATATTTTTTTAGTTTCTTTGGAAAAAAAAATATTTTTTTAGTTACTTTGGAAAAAAAAATATTTTTTTAGTTACTTTGGAAAAAAAAATATTTTTTTAGTTACTTTGGAAAAAAAAATATTTTTTTAGTTACTTTGGAAAAAATAATAATTTTTAATTACTTTGGAAAAAAAATATTTTTTTAGTTACTTTGGAAAAAAAATATTTTTTTAGTTACTTTGGAAAAAAAAATATTTTTTTAGTTACTTTGGAAAAAAAAATATTTTTTTAGTTACTTTGGAAAAAAAAATATTTTTTTAGTTACTTTGGAAAAAAAGTTACTTTTTTAGTTACTTTGGAAAAAAAAATTTTTTAGTTACTTTGGAAAAAAAAAAAATTTTTTAGTTACTTTGGAAAAAAAAATATTTTTTTAGTTACTTTGGAAAAAAAGTTAATTTTTTAGTTACTTTGGAAAAAAAAAATGTTTTAGTTACTTTGGAAAAAAAAATATTTTTTTAGTTACTTTGGAAAAAAAAATATTTTTTTAGTTACTTTGGAAAAAAAAATATTTTTTTAGTTACTTTGGAAAAAAAAATATTTTTTTAGTTACTTTGGAAAAAAAAAAATTTTTTTAGTTACTTTGGAAAAAAAAAATTTTTTTTAGTTACTTTGGAAAAAAAAAATTTTTTTTAGTTACTTTGGGAAAAAAATAATTTTTTTAGTTACTTTGGAAAAAAAAATTTTTTTTTAGTTACTTTGGAAAAAAAAAAAAATTTTTAGTTTCTTTGGAAAATTTTTTTTTTTTTTAGTTACTTTGGAAAAAAAAATATTTTTTTAGTTTCTTTGGAAAAAAAAATATTTTTTTAGTTACTTTGGAAAAAAAAATATTTTTTTAGTTACTTTGGAAAAAAAAATATTTTTTTAGTTACTTTGGAAAAAAAAATATTTTTTAATTACTTTGGAAAAAAAAATATTTTTTTAGTTACTTTGGAAAAAAAAAAATTTTTTTAGTTACTTTGGAAAAAAAAAATTTTTTTTAGTTACTTTGGAAAAAAAAAATTTTTTTTAGTTACTTTGGAAAAAAAATAATTTTTTTAGTTACTTTGGAAAAAAAAAAATTTTTTTAGTTACTTTGGAAAAAAAAAATTTTTTTAGTTTCTTTGGAAACATTTTTTTTTTTTTAGTTACTTTGGAAAAAAAAATATTTTTTTAGTTACTTTGGAAAAAAAAATATTTTTTTAGTTACTTTGGAAAAAAAAATATTTTTTTAGTTACTTTGGGAAAAAAAATATTTTTTTAGTTACTTTGGGAAAAAAATATTTTTTTAGTTACTTTGGAAAAAAAAATATTTTTTTAGTTACTTTGGAAAAAAAAATATTTTTTTAGTTACTTTGGAAAAAAAATTATTTTTTTAGTTACTTTGGAAAAAAAAATATTTTTTTAGTTACTTTGGAAAAAAAAAAAATTTTTTAGTTACTTTGGAAAAAAAAATATTTTTTTAATTACTTTGGAAAAAAATTTTTTTTTTTAATTACTTTGGAAAAAAAATATTTTTTTAGTTACTTTGGAAAAAAAAAATTTTTTTTAGTTACTTTGGAAAAAAAAATATTTTTTTAGTTACTTTGGAAAAAAATATATTTTTTTAGTTACTTTGGAAAAAAAAATATTTTTTTAGTTACTTTGGAAAAAAAAATATTTTTTTAGTTACTTTGGAAAAAAAAATATTTTTTTAGTTACTTTGGAAAAAAAAATATTTTTTTAGTTACTTTGGAAAAAAAAATATTTTTTTAGTTACTTTGGAAAAAAAAATATTTTTTTAGTTACTTTGGAAAAAAAAATATTTTTTTAGTTACTTTGGAAAAAAAAATATTTTTTTAGTTACTTTGGAAAAAAAAATTTTTTTTAGTTACTTTGGAAAAAAAAAATATTTTTTTAGTTACTTTGGAAAAAAAAATATTTTTTTAGTTACTTTGGAAAAAAAATATTTTTTTAGTTACTTTGGAAAAAAAAATATTTTTTTAGTTACTTTGGAAAAAAAAATATTTTTTAATTACTTTGGAAAAAAAGTTACTTTTTTAGTTACTTTGGAAAAAAAAATTTTTTAGTTACTTTGGAAAAAAAAAAAATTTTTTAGTTACTTTGGAAAAAAAAATATTTTTTTAGTTACTTTGGAAAAAAAGTTAATTTTTTAGTTACTTTGGAAAAAAAAATGTTTTAGTTACTTTGGAAAAAAAAATATTTTTTTAGTTACTTTGGAAAAAAAAATATTTTTTTAGTTACTTTGGGAAAAAAAATATTTTTTTAGTTACTTTGGAAAAAAAAATATTTTTTTAGTTACTTTGGAAAAAAAAATATTTTTTTAGTTACTTTGGAAAAAAAAATTTTTTTTTAGTTACTTTGGAAAAAAAAAATTTTTTTTAGTTACTTTGGAAAAAAAATAATTTTTTTAGTTACTTTGGAAAAAAAAAATTTTTTTTAGTTACTTTGGAAAAAAAAAAATTTTTTAGTTTCTTTGGAAATTTTTTTTTTTTTTTAGTTACTTTGGAAAAAAAAATATTTTTTTAGTTTCTTTGGAAAAAAAAATATTTTTTTAGTTACTTTGGAAAAAAAAATATTTTTTTAGTTACTTTGGAAAAAAAAATATTTTTTTAGTTACTTTGGAAAAAAAAATATTTTTTTAGTTACTTTGGAAAAAATAATAATTTTTAATTACTTTGGAAAAAAAATATTTTTTTAGTTACTTTGGAAAAAAAA
Organism: Melanostigma gelatinosum; assembly: GCF_949748355.1. Taxonomy (NCBI): domain Eukaryota; kingdom Metazoa; phylum Chordata; class Actinopteri; order Perciformes; family Zoarcidae; genus Melanostigma; species Melanostigma gelatinosum. The sequence continues at coordinate 43,051 of NW_027635148.1, read as the reverse complement.
TATTTTTTTAGTTACTTTGGAAAAAAAAATATTTTTTTAGTTACTTTGGAAAAAAAAATATTTTTTTAGTTACTTTGGAAAAAAAAATATTTTTTTAGTTACTTTGGAAAAAAAAATATTTTTTTAGTTACTTTGGAAAAAAAATATTTTTTTAGTTACTTTGGAAAAAAAAATATTTTTTTAGTTACTTTGGAAAAAAAATATATTTTTTTAGTTACTTTGGAAAAAAAATTATTTTTTTAGTTACTTTGGAAAAAAAAATATTTTTTTAGTTACTTTGGAAAAAAAAATTTTTTTTTAGTTACTTTGGAAAAAAAAATATTTTTTTAATTACTTTGGAAAAAAAAATATTTTTTTAATTACTTTGGAAAAAAAATATTTTTTTAGTTACTTTGGAAAAAAAAAATTTTTTTTAGTTACTTTGGAAAAAAAAATATTTTTTTAGTTACTTTGGAAAAAAAAATATTTTTTTAGTTACTTTGGAAAAAAAAATATTTTTTTAGTTACTTTGGAAAAAAAAATATTTTTTTAGTTACTTTGGAAAAAAAAATATTTTTTTAGTTACTTTGGAAAAAAAAAATTTTTTTTAGTTACTTTGGAAAAAAAATTTTTTTTTTAGTTACTTTGGAAAAAAAAATATTTTTTTAGTTACTTTGGAAAAAAAAATATTTTTTTAGTTACTTTGGAAAAAAAAATATTTTTTTAGTTACTTTGGAAAAAATAATAATTTTTAATTACTTTGGAAAAAAAATATTTTTTTAGTTACTTTGGAAAAAAAATATTTTTTTAGTTACTTTGGAAAAAAAAATATTTTTTTAGTTACTTTGGAAAAAAATATATTTTTTTAGTTACTTTGGAAAAAAAAATATTTTTTTAGTTACTTTGGAAAAAAAAATATTTTTTTAGTTACTTTGGAAAAAAAATATTTTTTTAGTTACTTTGGAAAAAAAAATATTTTTTTAGTTACTTTGGAAAAAAAAATATTTTTTTAGTTACTTTGGAAAAAAAATTATTTTTTTAGTTACTTTGGAAAAAAAAATATTTTTTTAGTTACTTTGGAAAAAAAAATATTTTTTTAGTTACTTTGGAAAAAAAAATATTTTTTTAGTTACTTTGGAAAAAAAATTATTTTTTTTAGTTACTTTGGAAAAAAAAATATTTTTTTAGTTACTTTGGAAAAAAAAATTTTTTTTTAGTTACTTTGGAAAAAAAAATATTTTTTTAGTTACTTTGGAAAAAAAAATATTTTTTTAGTTACTTTGGAAAAAAAATTATTTTTTTAGTTACTTTGGAAAAAAAAATATTTTTTTAGTTACTTTGGAAAAAAAAATATTTTTTTAGTTACTTTGGAAAAAAAATTATTTTTTTAGTTACTTTGGAAAAAAAAATATTTTTTTAGTTACTTTGGAAAAAAAAAAATTTTTTTAGTTACTTTGGAAAAAAAAATATTTTTTTAGTTACTTTGGAAAAAAAAAATTTTTTTTAGTTACTTTGGAAAAAAAAAATTTTTTTTAGTTACTTTGGAAAAAAAATAATTTTTTTAGTTACTTTGGAAAAAAAAATATTTTTTTAGTTACTTTGGAAAAAAAATTATTTTTTTAGTTACTTTGGAAAAAAAATTATTTTTTTAGTTACTTTGGAAAAAAAAATATTTTTTTAGTTACTTTGGAAAAAAAAATATTTTTTTAGTTACTTTGGAAAAAAAATTATTTTTTTAGTTACTTTGGAAAAAAAAATATTTTTTTAGTTACTTTGGAAAAAAAAATATTTTTTTAGTTACTTTGGAAAAAAAAAATTTTTTTTAGTTACTTTGGAAAAAAAAATATTTTTTTAGTTACTTTGGAAAAAAAAATATTTTTTTAGTTACTTTGGAAAAAAAATTATTTTTTTAGTTACTTTGGAAAAAAAAATATTTTTTTAGTTACTTTGGAAAAAAAAATATTTTTTTAGTTACTTTGGAAAAAAAATTATTTTTTTAGTTACTTTGGAAAAAAAAATATTTTTTTAGTTACTTTGGAAAAAAAAATATTTTTTTAGTTACTTTGGAAAAAAAAATATTTTTTTAGTTACTTTGGAAAAAAAATTATTTTTTTAGTTACTTTGGAAAAAAAAATATTTTTTTAGTTACTTTGGAAAAAAAAAAATTTTTTTAGTTACTTTGGAAAAAAAAATATTTTTTTAATTACTTTGGAAAAAAAAATATTTTTTTAATTACTTTGGAAAAAAAATATTTTTTTAGTTACTTTGGAAAAAAAAATTTTTTTTAGTTACTTTGGAAAAAAAAATATTTTTTTAGTTACTTTGGAAAAAAAAATATTTTTTTAGTTACTTTGGAAAAAAAAATATTTTTTTAGTTACTTTGGAAAAAAAAATATTTTTTTAGTTACTTTGGAAAAAAAAAATTTTTTTAGTTACTTTGAAAAAAAAAAATTTTTTTTAGTTACTTTGGAAAAAAAAATTTTTTTTTAGTTACTTTGGAAAAAAAAAAATTTTTTTAGTTACTTTGGAAAAAAAAAATTTTTTTTAGTTACTTTGGAAAAAAAAAAAAATTTTTAGTTTCTTTGGAAAAAATTTTTTTTTTTTAGTTACTTTGGAAAAAAAAATATTTTTTTAGTTTCTTTGGAAAAAAAAATATTTTTTTAGTTACTTTGGAAAAAAAAATATTTTTTTAGTTACTTTGGAAAAAAAAATATTTTTTTAGTTACTTTGGAAAAAAAAATATTTTTTTAGTTACTTTGGAAAAAATAATAATTTTTAATTACTTTGGAAAAAAAATATTTTTTTAGTTACTTTGGAAAAAAAATATTTTTTTAGTTACTTTGGAAAAAAAAATATTTTTTTAGTTACTTTGGAAAAAAAAATATTTTTTTAGTTACTTTGGAAAAAAAAATATTTTTTTAGTTACTTTGGAAAAAAAAATATTTTTTTAGTTACTTTGGAAAAAAAATATTTTTTTAGTTACTTTGGAAAAAAAAATATTTTTTTAGTTACTTTGGAAAAAAAAATATTTTTTTAGTTACTTTGGAAAAAAAATTATTTTTTTAGTTACTTTGGAAAAAAAAATATTTTTTTAGTTACTTTGGAAAAAAAAAATTTTTTTTAGTTACTTTGGAAAAAAATTTTTTTTTTTAATTACTTTGGAAAATTTTTTTTTTTTTTAATTACTTTGGAAAAAAAATATTTTTTTAGTTACTTTGGAAAAAAAAAATTTTTTTTAGTTACTTTGGGAAAAAAAAAATTTTTTTAGTTACTTTGGAAAAAAAAAAATTTTTTTAGTTACTTTGGAAAAAAAAATATTTTTTTAGTTACTTTGGAAAAAAAAATATTTTTTTAGTTACTTTGGAAAAAAAAATATTTTTTTAGTTACTTTGGAAAAAAAAATATTTTTTTAGTTACTTTGGAAAAAAAAATATTTTTTTAGTTACTTTGGAAAAAAAAATATTTTTTTAGTTACTTTGGAAAAAAAAATATTTTTTTAGTTACTTTGGAAAAAAAAATATTTTTTTAGTTACTTTGGAAAAAAAAATTTTTTTTAGTTACTTTGGAAAAAAAAAATATTTTTTTAGTTACTTTGGAAAAAAAAATATTTTTTTAGTTACTTTGGAAAAAAAATATTTTTTTAGTTACTTTGGAAAAAAAAATATTTTTTTAGTTACTTTGGAAAAAAAAATATTTTTTTAGTTACTTTGGAAAAAAAGTTACTTTTTTAGTTACTTTGGAAAAAAAAATTTTTTAGTTACTTTGGAAAAAAAAAAATTTTTTTAGTTACTTTGGAAAAAAAAATATTTTTTTAGTTACTTTGGAAAAAAAGTTAATTTTTTAGTTACTTTGGAAAAAAAAAATGTTTTAGTTACTTTGGAAAAAAAAATATTTTTTTAGTTACTTTGGAAAAAAAAATATTTTTTTAGTTACTTTGGAAAAAAAAATATTTTTTTAGTTACTTTGGAAAAAAAAATATTTTTTTAGTTACTTTGGAAAAAAAAAATTTTTTTTAGTTACTTTGGAAAAAAAAAATTTTTTTTAGTTACTTTGGAAAAAAAAATATTTTTTTAGTTACTTTGGAAAAAAAAATATTTTTTTAGTTACTTTGGAAAAAAAAATATTTTTTTAGTTACTTTGGAAAAAAAAATATTTTTTTAGTTACTTTGGAAAAAATAATAATTTTTAATTACTTTGGAAAAAAAATATTTTTTTAGTTACTTTGGAAAAAAAATATTTTTTTAGTTACTTTGGAAAAAAAATATTTTTTTAGTTACTTTGGAAAAAAAAAATTTTTTTTAGTTACTTTGGAAAAATTTTTTTTTTTTAGTTACTTTGAAAAAAAAATAATTTTTTTAGTTACTTTGGAAAAAAAAAATTTTTTTAGTTACTTTGGAAAAAAAAAAAAATTTTTAGTTTCTTTGGAAATTTTTTTTTTTTTTTAGTTACTTTGGAAAAAAAAATATTTTTTTAGTTTCTTTGGAAAAAAAAATATATTTTTAGTTACTTTGGAAAAAAAAATATTTTTTTAGTTACTTTGGAAAAAAAAATATTTTTTTAGTTACTTTGGAAAAAAAATGTTTTTTTAGTTACTTTGGAAAAAAAAATATTTTTTTAGTTACTTTGGAAAAAAAATATTTTTTTAGTTACTTTGGAAAAAAAAATTTTTTTTTAGTTACTTTGGAAAAAAAAATATTTTTTTAGTTACTTTGGAAAAAAAAATATTTTTTTAGTTACTTTGGAAAAAAAAATATTTTTTTAGTTACTTTGGAAAAAAAAATATTTTTTTAGTTACTTTGGAAAAAAAAATATTTTTTTAGTTACTTTGGAAAAAAAAATATTTTTTTAGTTACTTTGGGAAAAAATTTTTTTTTTTAGTTACTTTGGAAAAAAAAAATTTTTTTAGTTTCTTTGGAAAAATTTTTTTTTTTTTAGTTACTTTGGAAAAAAAAAATTTTTTTAGTTACTTTGGAAAAAAAAAAATTTTTTTAGTTACTTTGGAAAAAAATATATTTTTTTAGTTTCTTTGGAAAAAAAAAATTTTTTTTAGTTACTTTGGAAAAAAAAATATTTTTTTAGTTTCTTTGGAAAAAAAATATTTTTTTAGTTACTTTGGAAAAAAAAATATTTTTTTAGTTACTTTGGAAAAAAAAATATTTTTTTAGTTACTTTGGAAAAAAAAATATTTTTTTAGTTACTTTGGAAAAAAATATTTTTTTTAGTTACTTTGGAAAAAAAAAATATTTTTTTAGTTACTTTGGAAAAAAAAATATTTTTTTAGTTACTTTGGAAAAAAAATATTTTTTTAGTTACTTTGGAAAAAAAAAATATTTTTTTTAGTTACTTTGGAAAAAAAAATATTTTTTTAGTTACTTTGGAAAAAAAAATATTTTTTTAGTTACTTTGGAAAAAAAGTTACTTTTTTAGTTACTTTGGAAAAAAAAATTTTTTAGTTACTTTGGAAAAAAAAAAAATTTTTTAGTTACTTTGGAAAAAAAAATATTTTTTTAGTTACTTTGGAAAAAAAGTTACTTTTTTAGTTACTTTGGAAAAAAAAAATGTTTTAGTTACTTTGGAAAAAAAAAAATTTTTTTAGTTACTTTGGAAAAAAAAATATTTTTTTAGTTACTTTGGAAAAAAAAATATTTTTTTAGTTACTTTGGAAAAAAAAATATTTTTTTAGTTACTTTGGAAAAAAAAATATTTTTTTAGTTACTTTGGAAAAAAAAATTTTTTTTTAGTTACTTTGGAAAAAAAAAATTTTTTTTAGTTACTTTGGAAAAAAAAAAATTTTTTTAGTTACTTTGGAAAAAAAAATATTTTTTTTAGTTACTTTGGAAAAAAAAAAAATTTTTTAGTTTCTTTGGAAATTTTTTTTTTTTTTAGTTACTTTGGAAAAAAAAATATTTTTTTAGTTTCTTTGGAAAAAAAAATATTTTTTTAGTTACTTTGGAAAAAAAAATATTTTTTTAGTTACTTTGGAAAAAAAAATATTTTTTTAGTTACTTTGGAAAAAAAAATATTTTTTTAGTTACTTTGGAAAAAAAAATATTTTTTTAGTTACTTTGGAAAAAAAAATATTTTTTTAGTTACTTTGGAAAAAAAAATTTTTTTTAGTTACTTTGGAAAAAAAAAATTTTTTTAGTTACTTTGGAAAAAAAAAATATTTTTTTAGTTACTTTGGAAAAAAAAATATTTTTTTAGTTACTTTGGAAAAAAAATATTTTTTTAGTTACTTTGGAAAAAAAAAATATATTTTTTAGTTACTTTGGAAAAAAAAATATTTTTTTAGTTACTTTGGAAAAAAAAATATTTTTTTAGTTACTTTGGAAAAAAAGTTACTTTTTTAGTTACTTTGGAAAAAAAGTTACTTTTTTAGTTACTTTGGAAAAAAAAAATGTTTTAGTTACTTTGGAAAAAAAAATATTTTTTTAGTTACTTTGGAAAAAAAAATATTTTTTTAGTTACTTTGGAAAAAAAAATATTTTTTTAGTTACTTTGGAAAAAAAAATATTTTTTTAGTTACTTTGGAAAAAAAAATATTTTTTTAGTTACTTTGGAAAAAAGAAATTTTTTTTTAGTTACTTTGGAAAAAAAAAAATTTTTTTTAGTTACTTTGGAAAAAAAATAATTTTTTTAGTTACTTTGGAAAAAAAAAAATTTTTTTAGTTACTTTGGAAAAAAAAAATTTTTTTAGTTTCTTTGGAAAATTTTTTTTTTTTTTAGTTACTTTGGAAAAAAAAATATTTTTTTAGTTTCTTTGGAAAAAAAAATATTTTTTTAGTTACTTTGGAAAAAAAAATATTTTTTTAGTTACTTTGGAAAAAAAAATATTTTTTTAGTTACTTTGGAAAAAAAAATATTTTTTTAGTTACTTTGGAAAAAAAAATATTTTTTTAGTTACTTTGGAAAAAAAATATTTTTTTAGTTACTTTGGAAAAAAAAATATTTTTTTAGTTACTTTGGAAAAAAAAATATTTTTTTAGTTACTTTGGAAAAAAAAATATTTTTTTAGTTACTTTGGAAAAAAAAATATTTTTTTAGTTACTTTGGAAAAAAAAATATTTTTTTAGTTACTTTGGAAAAAAAAAAATTTTTTTAGTTACTTTGGAAAAAAAAATATTTTTTTAGTTACTTTGGGAAAAAAAATTTTTTTTTAGTTACTTTGGAAAAAAAATATTTTTTTAGTTTCTTTGGAAAAAAAATTTTTTTTTTAGTTACTTTGGAAAAAAAAAATTTTTTTAGTTACTTTGGAAAAAAAAATTTTTTTTTAGTTACTTTGGAAAAAAAAATATTTTTTTAGTTTCTTTGGAAAAAAAAAAAATTTTTTAGTTACTTTGGAAAAAAAAATATTTTTTTAGTTTCTTTGGAAAAAAATATATTTTTTTAGTTACTTTGGAAAAGAAAATATTTTTTTAGTTACTTTGGAAAAAAAAATATTTTTTTAGTTACTTTGGAAAAAAAAATATTTTTTTAGTTACTTTGGAAAAAAAAATATTTTTTTAATTACTTTGGAAAAAAAATATTTTTTTAGTTACTTTGGAAAAAAAAATATTTTTTTAGTTACTTTGGAAAAAAAAATATTTTTTTAGTTACTTTGGAAAAAAAATATTTTTTTAGTTACTTTGGAAAAAAAAATATTTTTTTAGTTACTTTGGAAAAAAAAATATTTTTTTAGTTACTTTGGAAAAAAAAATATTTTTTTAGTTACTTTGGAAAAAAAAATATTTTTTTAGTTACTTTGGAAAAAAAAAAATTTTTTTAGTTACTTTGGAAAAAAAGTTACTTTTTTAGTTACTTTGGAAAAAAAAATATTTTTTTAGTTACTTTGGAAAAAAAGTTACTTTTTTAGTTACTTTGGAAAAAAAAATATTTTTTTAGTTACTTTGGAAAAAAAGTTACTTTTTTAGTTACTTTGGAAAAAAAAAAAATTTTTTAGTTACTTTGGGAAAAAAAATATTTTTTTAGTTACTTTGGAAAAAAAAATATTTTTTTAGTTACTTTGGAAAAAAAAATATTTTTTTAGTTACTTTGGGGAAAAAAATATTTTTTTAGTTACTTTGGAAAATAAAATATTTTTTTAGTTACTTTGGAAAAAAAAATATTTTTTTAGTTACTTTGGAAAAAAAATTTTTTTTTTAGTTACTTTGGAAAAAAAAAATTTTTTTAGTTACTTTGGAAAAAAAAAAAAAAATTTAGTTACTTTGGAAAAAAAAAATTTTTTTTAGTTACTTTGGAAAAAAAAATATTTTTTTAGTTACTTTGGAAAAAAAAAAAAAATTTTTAGTTACTTTGGAAAAAAAAAAATTTTTTTAGTTACTTTGGAAAAAAGAATATTTTTTTAGTTACTTTGGAAAAAAAAATATTTTTTTAGTTACTTTGGAAAAAAAAATATTTTTTTAGTTACTTTGGAAAAAAAAATATTTTTTTAGTTACTTTGGAAAAAAAAATATTTTTTTAGTTACTTTGGAAAAAAAAATATTTTTTTAGTTACTTTGGAAAAAAAAATATTTTTTTAGTTACTTTGGAAAAAAAAATATTTTTTTAGTTACTTTGGAAAAAAAAATATTTTTTTAGTTACTTTGGGAAAAAAAATAATTTTTTTAGTTACTTTGGAAAACAAAATATTTTTTTAGTTACTTTGGAAAAAAAAATATTTTTTTAGTTACTTTGGAAAAAAAAATATTTTTTTAGTTACTTTGGAAAAAAAATATTTTTTTAGTTACTTTGGAAAAAAAAATATTTTTTTAGTTACTTTGGAAAAAAAAATATTTTTTTAGTTACTTTGGAAAAAAAAATATTTTTTTAGTTACTTTGGAAAATAAAATATTTTTTTAGTTACTTTGGAAAAAAAGTTACTTTTTTAGTTACTTTGGAAAAAAATTTACTTTTTTAGTTACTTTGGAAAAAAAAATATTTTTTTAGTTACTTTGGAAAAAAAGTTACTTTTTTAGTTACTTTGGAAAAAAAAATATTTTTTTAGTTACTTTGGAAAAAAAAAAAATTTTTTAGTTACTTTGGAAAAAAAAATATTTTTTTAGTTACTTTGGAAAAAAAAAAAATTTTTTAGTTACTTTGGAAAAAAAAAATTTTTTTTAGTTACTTTGGAAAAAAAAATATTTTTTTAGTTACTTTGGAAAAAAAAATATTTTTTTAGTTACTTTGGAAAAAAAAAATATTTTTTTAGTTACTTTGGAAAAAAAATATTTTTTTTAGTTACTTTGGGAAAAAAAATATTTTTTTAGTTACTTTGGAAAATAAAATATTTTTTTAGTTACTAGGAAAAAAAAATATTTTTTTAGTTACTTTGGAAAAAAAAAAAATTTTTTAGTTACTTTGGAAAAAAAAAATTTTTTTAGTTACTTTGGAAAAAAAAAAATTTTTTTAGTTACTTTGGAAAAAAAAATATTTTTTTAGTTACTTTGGAAAAAAAAATATTTTTTTAGTTACTTTGGAAAAAAAAAATTTTTTAGTTACTTTGGAAAAAAAGTTACTTTTTTAGTTACTTTTTGAAAAAAAAATATTTTTTTAGTTACTTTGGAAAAAAAAATATTTTTTTAGTTACTTTGGAAAAAAAGTTACTTTTTTAGTTACTTTGGAAAAAAAAAAAATTTTTTAGTTACTTTGGGAAAAAAAATTTTTTTTAGTTACTTTGGAAAAAAAAATATTTTTTTAGTTTCTTTGGAAAAAAAAATATTTTTTTAGTTACTTTGGAAAAAAAAATATTTTTTTAGTTACTTTGGAAAAAAAAATATTTTTTTAGTTACTTTGGAAAAAAAAATATTTTTTTAGTTACTTTGGAAAAAAAAATATTTTTTTAGTTACTTTGGAAAAAAAAATATTTTTTTAGTTACTTTGGAAAAAAAAATATTTTTTTAGTTACTTTGGAAAAAAAAATATTTTTTTAGTTACTTTGGAAAAAAAAATATTTTTTTAGTTACTTTGGAAAAAAAAATATTTTTTTAGTTACTTTGGGAAAAAAAATATTTTTTTAGTTACTTTGGGAAAAAAAAATTTTTTTAGTTACTTTGGAAAAAAAATTTTTTTTTTAGTTACTTTGGAAAAAAAAATATTTTTTTAGTTTCTTTGGGAAAAAAATATTTTTTTAGTTACTTTGGAAAAAAAATATTTTTTTTAGTTACTTTGGAAAAAAAAATATTTTTTTAGTTTCTTTGGAAAAAAAATAATTTTTTTAGTTACTTTGGAAAAAAAAATATTTTTTTAGTTTCTTTGGAAAAAAAAATATGTTTTTAGTTACTTTGGAAAAGAAAATATTTTTTTAGTTACTTTGGAAAAAAAAATATTTTTTTAGTTACTTTGGAAAAAAAAATATTTTTTTAGTTACTTTGGAAAAAAAAATATTTTTTTAGTTACTTTGGAAAATTTTTTTTTTTTTTAATTACTTTGGAAAAAAAATATTTTTTTAGTTACTTTGGAAAAAAAAAATTTTTTTTAGTTACTTTGGAAAAAAAAAAATTTTTTTAGTTACTTTGGAAAAAAAAATATTTTTTTAGTTACTTTGGAAAAAAAAAAAATTTTTTAGTTACTTTGGAAAAAAAAATATTTTTTTAGTTACTTTGGAAAAAAAAATATTTTTTTAGTTACTTTGGAAAAAAAAATATTTTTTTAGTTTCTTTGGAAAAAAAAATATTTTTTTAGTTACTTTGGAAAAAAAATATTTTTTTAGTTTCTTTGGAAAAAAAAATATTTTTTTAGTTACTTTGGAAAAAAAAATATTTTTTTAGTTACTTTGGAAAAAAAAATATTTTTTTAGTTACTTTGGAAAAAAAAATATTTTTTTAGTTACTTTGGAAAAAAAATATTTTTTTAGTTACTTTGGAAAAAAAAATATTTTTTTAGTTACTTTGGAAAAAAAATATTTTTTTAGTTACTTTGGAAAAAAAAATATTTTTTTAGTTACTTTGGAAAAAAAAATATTTTTTTAGTTACTTTGGAAAAAAAAATATTTTTTTAGTTACTTTGGAAAAAAAAATATTTTTTTAATTACTTTGGAAAAAAAATATTTTTTTTAGTTACTTTGGAAAAAAAAAATATTTTTTTAGTTACTTTGGAAAAAAAATTATTTTTTTAGTTACTTTGGAAAAAAAAATATTTTTTTAGTTTCTTTGAAAAAAAAAAAAAATTTTTAGTTACTTTGGAAAAAAAAATATTTTTTTAGTTTCTTTGGAAAAAAAAAATTTTTTTTAGTTACTTTGGAAAAAAAAATATTTTTTTAGTTACTTTGGAAAAAAATATATTTTTTTAGTTACTTTGGAAAAAAAAATATTTTTTTAGTTACTTTGGAAAAAAAAATATTTTTTTAGTTACTTTGGAAAAAAAAATATTTTTTTAGTTACTTTGGAAAAAAAAATATTTTTTTAGTTACTTTGGAAAAAAAAAAAATTTTTTAGTTACTTTGGAAAAAAAAAATGTTTTAATTACTTTGGAAAAAAAAAATGTTTTAGTTACTTTGGAAAAAAAAAATTTTTTTTAGTTACTTTGGGAAAAAAAATATTTTTTTAGTTACTTTGGAAAAAAAAATATTTTTTTAGTTTCTTTGAAAAAAAAAAAAAATTTTTAGTTACTTTGGAAAAAAAAATATTTTTTTAGTTTCTTTGGAAAAAAAAATATTTTTTTAGTTACTTTGGAAAAAAAAATATTTTTTTAGTTACTTTGGAAAAAAATATATTTTTTTAGTTACTTTGGAAAAAAAAATATTTTTTTAGTTACTTTGGAAAAAAAAATATTTTTTTAGTTACTTTGGAAAAAAAAATATTTTTTTAGTTACTTTGGAAAAAAATATATTTTTTTAGTTACTTTGGAAAAAAAAAAAAAATTTTAGTTACTTTGGAAAAAAAAAAATGTTTTAATTACTTTGGAAAAAAAAAATTTTTTTAGTTACTTTGGAAAAAAAAATTTTTTTTTAGTTACTTTGGAAAAAAAAATTTTTTTTTAGTTACTTTGGAAAAAAAAATTTTTTTTAGTTACTTTGGAAAAAAAATTTTTTTTTAGTTACTTTGGAAAAAAAAATTTTTTTTAGTTACTTTGGAAAAAATAATATTTTTTTAGTTTCTTTGGAAAAAAAATTTTTTTTTAGTTACTTTGGAAAAAATAAAAAATTTTTAGTTTCTTTGGAAAAAAAAAAATTTTTTTAGTTACTTTGGAAAAAAATATATTTTTTTAGTTACTTTGGAAAAGAAAATATTTTTTTAGTTACTTTGGAAAAAAAAATATTTTTTTAGTTACTTTGGAAAAAAAAATATTTTTTTAGTTACTTTGGAATTTTTTTTTTTTTTTAATTACTTTGGAAAAAAAATATTTTTTTAGTTACTTTGGAAAAAAAAATATTTTTTTCGTTACTTTGGGAAAAAAAAATTTTTTTAGTTACTTTGGAAAAAAAAATATTTTTTTAGTTACTTTGGAAAAAAAAAAATTTTTTTAGTTACTTTGGAAAAAAAAATATTTTTTTAGTTACTTTGGAAAAAAAAATATTTTTTTAGTTACTTTGGAAAAAAAAATATTTTTTTAGTTACTTTGGAAAAAAAAATTTTTTTTAGTTAATTTGGAAAGAAAAATATTTTTTTTAGTTTCTTTGGAAAAAAAAATATTTTTTTAGTTACTTTGGAAAAAAAAATATTTTTTTAGTTTCTTTGGAAAAAAAAATATTTTTTTAGTTACTTTGGAAAAGAAAATATTTTTTTAGTTACTTTGGAAAAAAAAATATTTTTTTAGTTACTTTGGAAAAAAAAATATTTTTTTAGTTACTTTGGAAAAAAAAATATTTTTTTAGTTACTTTGGAAAAAAAAATATTTTTTTAATTACTTTGGAAAAAAAATATTTTTTTAGTTACTTTGGAAAAAAAAATTTTTTTTTAGTTACTTTGGAAAAAAAAATATTTTTTTAGTTACTTTGGAAAAAAAAATATTTTTTTAGTTACTTTGGAAAAAAAAATATTTTTTTAGTTACTTTGGAAAAAAAAATATTTTTTTAGTTACTTTGGAAAAAAAAAATTTTTTTTAGTTACTTTGGAAAAAAAAATATTTTTTTAGTTACTTTGGAAAAAAAAAAAAAAAATTTAGTTACTTTGGAAAAAAAAATTTTTTTTTAGTTTCTTTGGAAAAAAAAATATTTTTTTAGTTACTTTGGAAAAAAAAATATTTTTTTAGTTATTTTGGAAAAAAAATATTTTTTTAGTTTCTTTGGAAAAAAAATATTTTTTTAGTTACTTTGGAAAAAAAAATATTTTTTTAGTTACTTTGGAAAAAAAATTATTTTTTTAGTTACTTTGGAAAAAAAATTATTTTTTTAGTTACTTTGGAAAAAAAATTATTTTTTTAGTTACTTTGGAAAAAAAAATATTTTTTTAGTTACTTTGGAAAAAAAAAAAATTTTTTAGTTACTTTGGAAAAAAAAATATTTTTTTAATTACTTTGGAAAAAAAATATTTTTTTAGTTACTTTGGAAAAAAAAAATTTTTTTAGTTACTTTGGAAAAAAAAATATTTTTTTAATTACTTTGGAAAAAAAATATTTTTTTAGTTACTTTGGAAAAAAAAAATATTTTTTTAGTTACTTTGGAAAAAAAAATATTTTTTTAGTTACTTTGGAAAAAAAAAATATTTTTTTAGTTACTTTGGAAAAAAAAATATTTTTTTAGTTACTTTGGAAAAAAAAAATTGTTTTAGTTACTTTGGAAAAAAAAATATTTTTTTAGTTACTTTGGAAAAAAAAATATTTTTTTAGTTTCTTTGGAAAAAAAAAATTATTTTTAGTTTCTTTGGAAAAAAAAATATTTTTTTAGTTTCTTTGGGAAAAAAAATATTTTTTTAGTTACTTTGGAAAAAAAACATTTTTTTTAGTTACTTTGGAAAAAAAAATATTTTTTTAGTTACTTTGGAAAAAAAAATATATTTTTAGTTACTTTGGAAAAAATATATTTTTTTAGTTACTTTGGAAAAAAAAATATTTTTTTAGTTACTTTGGAAAAAAAAATATTTTTTTAGTTACTTTGGAAAAAAAAATATTTTTTTAGTTACTTTGGAAAAAAAAATATTTTTTTAGTTACTTTGGAAAAAAAAATATTTTTTTAGTTACTTTGGAAAAAAAAATATTTTTTTAATTACTTTGGAAAAAAAATATTTTTTTAGTTACTTTGGAAAAAAAATATTTTTTTAGTTACTTTGGAAAAAAAAAATATTTTTTTAGTTACTTTGGAAAAAAAAATATTTTTTTAGTTACTTTGGAAAAAAAAAATATTTTTTTAGTTACTTTGGAAAAAAAAATATTTTTTTAGTTACTTTGGAAAAAAAAAATATTTTTTTAGTTACTTTGGAAAAAAAAATATTTTTTTAGTTACTTTGGAAAAAAAAATTTTTTTTAGTTACTTTGGAAAAAAAAAATTTTTTTTAGTTACTTTGGAAAAAAAAAAATTTTTTTAGTTTCTTTGGAAAAAAAAATATTTTTTTAGTTACTTTGGAAAAAAAAATATTTTTTTAGTTACTTTGGAAAAAAAATATTTTTTTAGTTACTTTGGAAAAAAAAATATTTTTTTAGTTACTTTGGAAAAAAAATATTTTTTTAGTTACTTTGGAAAAAAAAATATTTTTTTAGTTACTTTGGAAAAAAAAATATTTTTTTAGTTACTTTGGAAAAAAAAATATTTTTTTAGTTACTTTGGGAAAAAAAATATTTTTTTAGTTACTTTGGAAATTTTTTTTTTTTTTTTAGTTACTTTGGAAAAAAAAATATTTTTTTAGTTACTTTGGAAAAAAAAATATTTTTTTAGTTACTTTGGAAAAAAAAATATTTTTTTAATTACTTTGGAAAAAAAATATTTTTTTAGTTACTTTGGAAAAAAAAATATTTTTTTAGTTACTTTGGAAAAAAAAAATATTTTTTTAGTTACTTTGGAAAAAAAATTATTTTTTTAGTTACTTTGGAAAAAAAAATATTTTTTTAGTTACTTTGGAAAAAAAAATATTTTTTTAGTTTCTTTGAAAAAAAAATATTTTTTTAGTTACTTTGGAAAAAAAAATATTTTTTTAGTTACTTTGGAAAAAAAATTATTTTTTTAGTTACTTTGGAAAAAAAATTATTTTTTTAGTTACTTTGGAAAAAAAAATATTTTTTTAGTTACTTTGGAAAAAAAAATATTTTTTTAGTTACTTTGGAAAAAAAAATTTTTTTTTAGTTACTTTGGAAAAAAAAATATTTTTTTAATTACTTTGGAAAAAAAATATTTCTTTAGTTACTTTGGAAAAAAAAATTTTTTTTAGTTACTTTGGAAAAATTTTTTTTTTTTTAATTACTTTGGAAAAAAAATATTTTTTTAGTTACTTTGGAAAAAAAATATTTTTTTAGTTACTTTGGAAAAAAAAATATTTTTTTAGTTACTTTGGAAAAAAAATATTTTTTTAGTTACTTTGGAAAAAAAAATATTTTTTTAGTTACTTTGGAAAAAAAAATATTTTTTTAGTTACTTTGGAAAAAAAAATATTTTTTTAGTTACTTTGGGAAAAAAAATATTTTTTTAGTTACTTTGGAAATTTTTTTTTTTTTTTTAGTTACTTTGGAAAAAAAAATATTTTTTTAGTTACTTTGGAAAAAAAAATATTTTTTTAGTTACTTTGGAAAAAAAAATATTTTTTTAATTACTTTGGAAAAAAAATATTTTTTTAGTTACTTTGGAAAAAAAAATATTTTTTTAGTTACTTTGGAAAAAAAAAATATTTTTTTAGTTACTTTGGAAAAAAAATTATTTTTTTAGTTACTTTGGAAAAAAAAATATTTTTTTAGTTACTTTGGAAAAAAAAATATTTTTTTAGTTTCTTTGAAAAAAAAATATTTTTTTAGTTACTTTGGAAAAAAAAATATTTTTTTAGTTACTTTGGAAAAAAAATTATTTTTTTAGTTACTTTGGAAAAAAAATTATTTTTTTAGTTACTTTGGAAAAAAAAATATTTTTTTAGTTACTTTGGAAAAAAAAATATTTTTTTAGTTACTTTGGAAAAAAAAATTTTTTTTTAGTTACTTTGGAAAAAAAAATATTTTTTTAATTACTTTGGAAAAAAAATATTTCTTTAGTTACTTTGGAAAAAAAAATTTTTTTTAGTTACTTTGGAAAAATTTTTTTTTTTTTAATTACTTTGGAAAAAAAATATTTTTTTAGTTACTTTGGAAAAAAAAATTATTTTTTTAGTTACTTTGGAAAAAAAATATTTTTTTAGTTACTTTGGAAAAAAAAAATATTTTTTTAGTTACTTTGGAAAAAAAATATTTTTTTAGTTACTTTGGAAAAAAAAAATTGTTTTAGTTACTTTGGAAAAAAAAATTTTTTTTTAGTTACTTTGGAAAAAATAAAAAATTTTAGTTTCTTTGGAAAAAAAAATTTTTTTTTAGTTACTTTGGAAAAAAAAATATTTTTTTAGTTTCTTTGGGAAAAAAAATATTTTTTTAGTTACTTTGGAAAAAAAAATATTTTTTAGTTACTTTGGAAAAAAAAATATTTTTTTAGTTACTTTGGAAAAAAAAATATTTTTTTAGTTACTTTGGAAAAAAAATATTTTTTTAGTTACTTTGGAAAAAAAAATATTTTTTTAGTTACTTTGGAAAAAAAAATATTTTTTTAGTTACTTTGGAAAAAAAAATATTTTTTTAGTTACTTTGGAAAAAAAAATATTTTTTTAGTTACTTTGGAAAAAAAAATATTTTTTTAATTACTTTGGAAAAAAAATATTTTTTTAGTTACTTTGGAAAAAAAAATTTTTTTTAGTTACTTTGGAAAAAAAAAATATTTTTTTAGTTACTTTGGAAAAAAAAAAATTTTTTTAGTTACTTTGGAAAAAAAAAATATTTTTTTAGTTACTTTGGAAAAAAAAATATTTTTTTAGTTACTTTGGAAAAAAAAATTTTTTTTAGTTACTTTGGAAAAAATTTTTTTTTTTTAGTTACTTTGGAAAAAAAATTTTTTTTTTAGTTTCTTTGGAAAAAAAAAAAATTTTTTAGTTACTTTGGAAAAAAAAATATTTTTTTAGTTTCTTTGGGAAAAAAAATATTTTTTTAGTTACTTTGGAAAAAAAAATATTTTTTTAGTTACTTTGGAAAAAAAAATATTTTTTTAGTTACTTTGGAAAAAAAAATATTTTTTTAGTTACTTTGGAAAAAAAATATTTTTTTAGTTACTTTGGAAAAAAAAATATTTTTTTAGTTACTTTGGAAAAAAAAATATTTTTTTAGTTACTTTGGAAAAAAAATATTTTTTTAGTTACTTTGGAAAAAAAAATATTTTTTTAGTTACTTTGGAAAAAAATATTTTTTTAGTTACTTTGGAAAAAAAAATATTTTTTTAGTTACTTTGGAAAAAAAAATATTTTTTTAGTTACTTTGGAAAAAATAAATATTTTTTTAGTTACTTTGGAAAAAAAATTATTTTTTTAGTTACTTTGGAAAAAAAATTATTTTTTTAGTTACTTTGGAAAAAAAAATATTTTTTTAGTTTCTTTGAAAAAAAAAAAAAATTTTTAGTTACTTTGGAAAAAAAAATTTTTTTTTAGTTTCTTTGGGAAAAAAAATATTTTTTTAGTTACTTTGGAAAAAAAAATATTTTTTTAGTTACTTTGGAAAAAAATATATTTTTTTAGTTACTTTGGAAAAAAAAATATTTTTTTAGTTACTTTGGAAAAAAAAATATTTTTTTAGTTACTTTGGAAAAAAAAAATTTTTTTTAGTTACTTTGGAAAAAATTTTTTTTTTTTAATTACTTTGGAAAAAAAAAAAATTTTTTAGTTACTTTGGAAAAAAAATTTTTTTTTAGTTACTTTGGAAAAAAAAATATTTTTTTAGTTACTTTGGAAAAAAATATATTTTTTTAGTTACTTTGGAAAAGAAAATATTTTTTTAGTTACTTTGGAAAAAAAAATATTTTTTTAGTTACTTTGGAAAAAAAAATATTTTTTTAGTTACTTTGGAAAAAAAAATATTTTTTAATTACTTTGGAAAAAAAAAATTTTTTTAGTTACTTTGGAAAAAAAAATATTTTTTTAGTTACTTTGGAAAAAAAAATATTTTTTTAGTTACTTTGGAAAAAAAAATATTTTTTTAGTTACTTTGGAAAAAAAATATATTTTTTTAGTTACTTTGGAAAAAAAAAAATTTTTTTTAGTTAATTTGGAAAGAAAAATATTTTTTTAGTTTCTTTGGAAAAAAAAATATTTTTTTAGTTACTTTGGAAAAAAAACATATTTTTTTAGTTTCTTTGGAAAAAAATATATATTTTTTAGTTACTTTGGAAAAGAAAATATTTTTTTAGTTACTTTGGAAAAAAAAATATTTTTTTAGTTACTTTGGAAAAAAAAATATTTTTTTAGTTACTTTGGAAAAAAAAATATTTTTTTAGTTACTTTGGAAAAAAAAATATTTTTTTAATTACTTTGGAAAAAAAAATATTTTTTTAGTTACTTTGGAAAAAAATATTTTTTTTTAGTTACTTTGGAAAAAAAAATATTTTTTTAGTTACTTTGGAAAAAAAAATATTTTTTTAGTTACTTTGGAAAAAAAAATATTTTTTTAGTTACTTTGGAAAAAAAAATATTTTTTTAGTTACTTTGGAAAAAAAAAATTTTTTTTAGTTACTTTGGAAAAAAAAATATTTTTTTAGTTACTTTGGAAAAAAAAAAATTTTTTTAGTTACTTTGGAAAAAAAAATTTTTTTTTAGTTTCTTTGGAAAAAAAAATATTTTTTTAGTTACTTTGGAAAAAAAAAAAAAATTTTAGTTACTTTGGAAAAAAAATATTTTTTTAGTTTCTTTGGAAAAAAAAATATTTTTTTAGTTACTTTGGAAAAAAAATTATTTTTTTAGTTTCTTTGGAAAAAAAATTTTTTTTTTAGTTACTTTGGAAAAAAAAATATTTTTTTAGTTTCTTTGGAAAAAAAAATATTTTTTTAGTTACTTTGGAAAAGAAAATATTTTTTTAGTTACTTTGGAAAAAAAAATATTTTTTTAGTTACTTTGGAAAAAAAAATATTTTTTTAGTTACTTTGGAAAAAAAAATATTTTTTTAGTTACTTTGGAAAAAAAAAATTTTTTAATTACTTTGGAAAAAAAATATTTTTTTAGTTACTTTGGAAAAAAAATATTTTTTTAGTTACTTTGGAAAAAAAAATATTTTTTTAGTTACTTTGGAAAAAAAAATATTTTTTTAGTTACTTTGGAAAAAAAAATATTTTTTTAGTTACTTTGGAAAAAAAAATATTTTTTTAGTTACTTTGGAAAAAAAATATTTTTTTAGTTACTTTGGAAAAAAAAATATTTTTTTAGTTACTTTGGAAAAAAAAATATTTTTTTAGTTACTTTGGAAAAAAAATTATTTTTTTAGTTACTTTGGAAAAAAAAATATTTTTTTAGTTACTTTGGAAAAAAAAAATTTTTTTTAGTTACTTTGGAAAAAAAAATATTTTTTTAATTACTTTGGAAAAAAAAATATTTTTTTAATTACTTTGGAAAAAAAATATTTTTTTAGTTACTTTGGAAAAAAAAAAAAATTTTTAGTTACTTTGGAAAAAAAAATATTTTTTTAGTTACTTTGGAAAAAAAAATATTTTTTTAGTTACTTTGGAAAAAAAAATATTTTTTTAGTTACTTTGGAAAAAAAAATATTTTTTTAGTTACTTTGGAAAAAAAAATATTTTTTTAGTTACTTTGGAAAAAAATTTTTTTTTTAGTTACTTTGGAAAAAAAAAATTTTTTTTAGTTACTTTGGAAAAAAAGAAAATTTTTTAGTTACTTTGGAAAAAAAAATTTTTTTTTAGTTACTTTGGAAAAAAAAATATTTTTTTAGTTTCTTTGGAAAAAAAAATATTTTTTTAGTTACTTTGGAAAAAAAAATATTTTTTTAGTTACTTTGGAAAAAAAAATATTTTTTTAGTTACTTTGGAAAAAAAAATATTTTTTTAGTTACTTTGGAAAAAAAATATTTTTTTAGTTACTTTGGAAAAAAAAATATTTTTTTAGTTACTTTGGAAAAAAAAATATTTTTTTAGTTACTTTGGAAAAAAAAATATTTTTTTAGTTACTTTGGAAAAAAAAATATTTTTTTAGTTACTTTGGAAAAAAAAATATTTTTTTAATTACTTTGGAAAAAAAATATTTTTTTAGTTACTTTGGAAAAAAAAATATTTTTTTAGTTACTTTGGAAAAAAAAATATTTTTTTAGTTACTTTGGAAAAAAAAATATTTTTTTAGTTACTTTGGAAAAAAAAATATTTTTTTAGTTACTTTGGAAAAAAAAATATTTTTTTAGTTACTTTGGAAAAAAAAATATTTTTTTAGTTACTTTGGAAAAAAAAATATTTTTTTAGTTACTTTGGAAAAAAAAAATTTTTTTAGTTACTTTGGAAAAAAAAATATTTTTTTAGTTACTTTGGAAAAAAAAATATTTTTTTAGTTACTTTGGAAAAAAAATATTTTTTTAGTTACTTTGGAAAAAAAATATATTTTTTTTAGTTACTTTGGAAAAAAAAATATTTTTTTAGTTACTTTGGAAAAAAAAATATTTTTTTAGTTACTTTGGAAAAAAAGTTACTTTTTTAGTTACTTTGGAAAAAAATTTTTTTTAGTTACTTTGGAAAAAAAAAAAATTTTTTAGTTACTTTGGAAAAAAAAATATTTTTTTAGTTACTTTGGAAAAAAAGTTACTTTTTTAGTTACTTTGGAAAAAAAAAAATGTTTTAGTTACTTTGGAAAAAAAAATATTTTTTTAGTTACTTTGGAAAAAAAAATATTTTTTTAGTTACTTTGGAAAAAAAAATATTTTTTTAGTTACTTTGGAAAAAAATATATTTTTTTAGTTACTTTGGAAAAGAAAATATTTTTTTAGTTACTTTGGAAAAAAAAATATTTTTTTAGTTACTTTGGAAAAAAAAATATTTTTTTAGTTACTTTGGAAAAAAAAATATTTTTTAATTACTTTGGAAAAAAAAAATTTTTTTAGTTACTTTGGAAAAAAAAATATTTTTTTAGTTACTTTGGAAAAAAAAATATTTTTTTAGTTACTTTGGAAAAAAAAATATTTTTTTAGTTACTTTGGAAAAAAAATATATTTTTTTAGTTACTTTGGAAAAAAAAAAATTTTTTTTAGTTAATTTGGAAAGAAAAATATTTTTTTAGTTTCTTTGGAAAAAAAAATATTTTTTTAGTTACTTTGGAAAAAAAACATATTTTTTTAGTTTCTTTGGAAAAAAATATATATTTTTTAGTTACTTTGGAAAAGAAAATATTTTTTTAGTTACTTTGGAAAAAAAAATATTTTTTTAGTTACTTTGGAAAAAAAAATATTTTTTTAGTTACTTTGGAAAAAAAAATATTTTTTTAGTTACTTTGGAAAAAAAAATATTTTTTTAATTACTTTGGAAAAAAAAATATTTTTTTAGTTACTTTGGAAAAAAATATTTTTTTTTAGTTACTTTGGAAAAAAAAATATTTTTTTAGTTACTTTGGAAAAAAAAATATTTTTTTAGTTACTTTGGAAAAAAAAATATTTTTTTAGTTACTTTGGAAAAAAAAATATTTTTTTAGTTACTTTGGAAAAAAAAAATTTTTTTTAGTTACTTTGGAAAAAAAAATATTTTTTTAGTTACTTTGGAAAAAAAAAAATTTTTTTAGTTACTTTGGAAAAAAAAATTTTTTTTTAGTTTCTTTGGAAAAAAAAATATTTTTTTAGTTACTTTGGAAAAAAAAAAAAAATTTTAGTTACTTTGGAAAAAAAATATTTTTTTAGTTTCTTTGGAAAAAAAAATATTTTTTTAGTTACTTTGGAAAAAAAATTATTTTTTTAGTTTCTTTGGAAAAAAAATTTTTTTTTTAGTTACTTTGGAAAAAAAAATATTTTTTTAGTTTCTTTGGAAAAAAAAATATTTTTTTAGTTACTTTGGAAAAGAAAATATTTTTTTAGTTACTTTGGAAAAAAAAATATTTTTTTAGTTACTTTGGAAAAAAAAATATTTTTTTAGTTACTTTGGAAAAAAAAATATTTTTTTAGTTACTTTGGAAAAAAAAAATTTTTTAATTACTTTGGAAAAAAAATATTTTTTTAGTTACTTTGGAAAAAAAATATTTTTTTAGTTACTTTGGAAAAAAAAATATTTTTTTAGTTACTTTGGAAAAAAAAATATTTTTTTAGTTACTTTGGAAAAAAAAATATTTTTTTAGTTACTTTGGAAAAAAAAATATTTTTTTAGTTACTTTGGAAAAAAAATATTTTTTTAGTTACTTTGGAAAAAAAAATATTTTTTTAGTTACTTTGGAAAAAAAAATATTTTTTTAGTTACTTTGGAAAAAAAATTATTTTTTTAGTTACTTTGGAAAAAAAAATATTTTTTTAGTTACTTTGGAAAAAAAAAATTTTTTTTAGTTACTTTGGAAAAAAAAATATTTTTTTAATTACTTTGGAAAAAAAAATATTTTTTTAATTACTTTGGAAAAAAAATATTTTTTTAGTTACTTTGGAAAAAAAAAAAAATTTTTAGTTACTTTGGAAAAAAAAATATTTTTTTAGTTACTTTGGAAAAAAAAATATTTTTTTAGTTACTTTGGAAAAAAAAATATTTTTTTAGTTACTTTGGAAAAAAAAATATTTTTTTAGTTACTTTGGAAAAAAAAATATTTTTTTAGTTACTTTGGAAAAAATTTTTTTTTTTAGTTACTTTGGAAAAAAAAAATTTTTTTTAGTTACTTTGGAAAAAAAGAAAATTTTTTAGTTACTTTGGAAAAAAAAATTTTTTTTTAGTTACTTTGGAAAAAAAAATATTTTTTTAGTTTCTTTGGAAAAAAAAATATTTTTTTAGTTACTTTGGAAAAAAAAATATTTTTTTAGTTACTTTGGAAAAAAAAATATTTTTTTAGTTACTTTGGAAAAAAAAATATTTTTTTAGTTACTTTGGAAAAAAAATATTTTTTTAGTTACTTTGGAAAAAAAAATATTTTTTTAGTTACTTTGGAAAAAAAAATATTTTTTTAGTTACTTTGGAAAAAAAAATATTTTTTTAGTTACTTTGGAAAAAAAAATATTTTTTTAGTTACTTTGGAAAAAAAAATATTTTTTTAATTACTTTGGAAAAAAAATATTTTTTTAGTTACTTTGGAAAAAAAAATATTTTTTTAGTTACTTTGGAAAAAAAAATATTTTTTTAGTTACTTTGGAAAAAAAAATATTTTTTTAGTTACTTTGGAAAAAAAAATATTTTTTTAGTTACTTTGGAAAAAAAAATATTTTTTTAGTTACTTTGGAAAAAAAAATATTTTTTTAGTTACTTTGGAAAAAAAAATATTTTTTTAGTTACTTTGGAAAAAAAAAATTTTTTTAGTTACTTTGGAAAAAAAAATATTTTTTTAGTTACTTTGGAAAAAAAAATATTTTTTTAGTTACTTTGGAAAAAAAATATTTTTTTAGTTACTTTGGAAAAAAAATATATTTTTTTTAGTTACTTTGGAAAAAAAAATATTTTTTTAGTTACTTTGGAAAAAAAAATATTTTTTTAGTTACTTTGGAAAAAAAGTTACTTTTTTAGTTACTTTGGAAAAAAATTTTTTTTAGTTACTTTGGAAAAAAAAAAAATTTTTTAGTTACTTTGGAAAAAAAAATATTTTTTTAGTTACTTTGGAAAAAAAGTTACTTTTTTAGTTACTTTGGAAAAAAAAAAATGTTTTAGTTACTTTGGAAAAAAAAATATTTTTTTAGTTACTTTGGAAAAAAAAATATTTTTTTAGTTACTTTGGAAAAAAAAATATTTTTTTAGTTACTTTGGAAAAAAAAATATTTTTTTAGTTACTTTGGAAAAAAAAATATTTTTTTAGTTACTTTGGAAAAAAAAATATTTTTTTAGTTACTTTGGAAAAAATTTTTTTTTTTAGTTACTTTGGAAAAAAAAAATTTTTTTTAGTTACTTTGGAAAAAAAGAAAATTTTTTAGTTACTTTGGAAAAAAAAATTTTTTTTTAGTTACTTTGGAAAAAAAAATATTTTTTTAGTTTCTTTGGAAAAAAAAATATTTTTTTAGTTACTTTGGAAAAAAAAATATTTTTTTAGTTACTTTGGAAAAAAAAATATTTTTTTAGTTACTTTGGAAAAAAAAATATTTTTTTAGTTACTTTGGAAAAAAAATATTTTTTTAGTTACTTTGGAAAAAAAAATATTTTTTTAGTTACTTTGGAAAAAAAAATATTTTTTTAGTTACTTTGGAAAAAAAAATATTTTTTTAGTTACTTTGGAAAAAAAAATATTTTTTTAGTTACTTTGGAAAAAAAAATATTTTTTTAATTACTTTGGAAAAAAAATATTTTTTTAGTTACTTTGGAAAAAAAAATATTTTTTTAGTTACTTTGGAAAAAAAAATATTTTTTTAGTTACTTTGGAAAAAAAAATATTTTTTTAGTTACTTTGGAAAAAAAAATATTTTTTTAGTTACTTTGGAAAAAAAAATATTTTTTTAGTTACTTTGGAAAAAAAAATATTTTTTTAGTTACTTTGGAAAAAAAAATATTTTTTTAGTTACTTTGGAAAAAAAAAATTTTTTTAGTTACTTTGGAAAAAAAAATATTTTTTTAGTTACTTTGGAAAAAAAAATATTTTTTTAGTTACTTTGGAAAAAAAATATTTTTTTAGTTACTTTGGAAAAAAAAAATATTTTTTTTAGTTACTTTGGAAAAAAAAATATTTTTTTAGTTACTTTGGAAAAAAAAATATTTTTTTAGTTACTTTGGAAAAAAAGTTACTTTTTTAGTTACTTTGGAAAAAAATTTTTTTTAGTTACTTTGGAAAAAAAAAAAAATTTTTAGTTACTTTGGAAAAAAAAATATTTTTTTAGTTACTTTGGAAAAAAAGTTACTTTTTTAGTTACTTTGGAAAAAAAAAAATGTTTTAGTTACTTTGGAAAAAAAAATATTTTTTTAGTTACTTTGGAAAAAAAAATATTTTTTTAGTTACTTTGGAAAAAAAAATATTTTTTTAGTTACTTTGGAAAAAAAAATATTTTTTTAGTTACTTTGGAAAAAAAAATATTTTTTTAGTTACTTTGGAAAAAAAATAATTTTTTTAGTTACTTTGGAAAAAAAAAATTTTTTTTAGTTACTTTGGAAAAAAAAAAAAATTTTTAGTTTCTTTGGAAATTTTTTTTTTTTTTTAGTTACTTTGGAAAAAAAAATATTTTTTTAGTTTCTTTGGAAAAAAAAAATTTTTTTTAGTTACTTTGGAAAAAAAAATATTTTTTTAGTTACTTTGGAAAAAAAAATATTTTTTTAGTTACTTTGGAAAAAAAATATTTTTTTAGTTACTTTGGAAAAAAAAATATTTTTTTAGTTACTTTGGAAAAAAAATATTTTTTTAGTTACTTTGGAAAAAAAAATATTTTTTTAGTTACTTTGGAAAAAAAAATATTTTTTTAGTTACTTTGGAAAAAAAAATATTTTTTTAGTTACTTTGGAAAAAAAAATATTTTTTTAGTTACTTTGGAAAAAAAAATATTTTTTTAGTTACTTTGGAAAAAAAAATATTTTTTTAGTTACTTTGGAAAAAAAAATATTTTTTTAGTTACTTTGGGGAAAACAATTTTTTTTTAGTTACTTTGGAAAAAAAATATTTTTTTAGTTTCTTTGGAAAAAATTTTTTTTTTTTAGTTACTTTGGAAAAAAAAAAAATTTTTAGTTACTTTGGAAAAAAAAAATTTTTTTTAGTTACTTTGGAAAAAAAAAATTTTTTTTAGTTTCTTTGGAAAAAAAAAAAATTTTTTAGTTACTTTGGAAAAAAAAATATTTTTTTAGTTTCTTTGGAAAAAAATATATTTTTTTAGTTACTTTGGAAAAGAAAATATTTTTTTAGTTACTTTGGAAAAAAAAATATTTTTTTAGTTACTTTGGAAAAAAAAATATTTTTTTAGTTACTTTGGAAAAAAAAATATTTTTTTAGTTACTTTGGAAAAAAAAATATTTTTTTAATTACTTTGGAAAAAAAATATTTTTTTAGTTACTTTGGAAAAAAAAATATTTTTTTAGTAACTTTGGAAAAAAAAATATTTTTTTAGTTACTTTGGAAAAAAAAATATTTTTTTAGTTACTTTGGAAAAAAAAATATTTTTTTAGTTACTTTGGAAAAAAAAATATTTTTTTAGTTACTTTGGAAAAAAAAAATATTTTTTTAGTTACTTTGGAAAAAAAATATATATTTTTAGTTACTTTGGAAAAAAAATATTTTTTTAGTTACTTTGGAAAAAAAAAATATTTTTTTTAGTTACTTTGGAAAAAAAAATATTTTTTTAGTTACTTTGGAAAAAAAAATATTTTTTTAGTTACTTTGGAAAAAAAGTTACTTTTTTAGTTACTTTGGAAAAAAAAAATTTTAGTTACTTTGGAAAAAAAAATAATTTTTTAGTTACTTTGGAAAAAAAATATTTTTTTAGTTACTTTGGAAAAAAAGTTACTTTTTTAGTTACTTTGGAAAAAAAAAATGTTTTATTTACTTTGGAAAAAAAAAAAATTTTTTAGTTACTTTGGAAAAAAAAATATTTTTTTAGTTACTTTGGAAAAAAAAATATTTTTTTAGTTACTTTGGAAAAAAAAATATTTTTTTAGTTACTTTGGAAAAAAAAATATTTTTTTAGTTACTTTGGAAAAAAAAATATTTTTTTAGTTACTTTGGAAAAAAAATAATTTTTTTTAGTTACTTTGGAAAAAAAAATATTTTTTTAGTTACTTTGGAAAAAAAGTTACTTTTTTAGTTACTTTGGAAAATAAAATATTTTTTTAGTTACTTTGGAAAAAAAAATATTTTTTTAGTTACTTTGGAAAAAAAAATATTTTTTTAGTTACTTTGGAAAAAAAAATATTTTTTTAGTTACTTTGGAAAAAAAAATATTTTTTTAGTTACTTTGGAAAAAAAAATATTTTTTTAGTTACTTTGGGGAAAAAAATAATTTTTTTAGTTACTTTGGAAAAAAAAAATATTTTTTTAGTTACTTTGGAAAAAAAAATATTTTTTTAGTTACTTTGGAAAAAAAAATATTTTTTTAGTTACTTTGGAAAAAAAAATATTTTTTTAGTTACTTTGGAAAAAAAAATATTTTTTTAGTTACTTTGGAAAAAAAAATATTTTTTTAGTTACTTTGGAAAAAAAAATATTTTTTTAGTTACTTTGGGAAAAAAAATATTTTTGTAGTTACTTTGGAAAATAAAATATTTTTTTAGTTACTTTGGAAAAAAAAATATTTTTTTAGTTACTTTGGAAAAAAAAAATTTTTTTTAGTTACTTTGGAAAAAATTTTTTTTTTTAGTTACTTTGGAAAAAAAAAAATGTTTTAGTTACTTTGGAAAAAAAATATTTTTTTAGTTACTTTGGAAAAAAAAATATTTTTTTAGTTACTTTGGAAAAAAAAAAAAATTTTTTAGTTACTTTGGAAAAAAAAATTTTTTTTTAGTTACTTTGGAAAAAAAAATATTTTTTTAGTTACTTTGGAAAAAAAAATATTTTTTTAGTTACTTTGGAAAAAAAAATATTTTTTTAGTTACTTTGGAAAAAAAAATATTTTTTTAGTTACTTTGGAAAATAAAATATTTTTTTAGTTACTTTGGAAAAAAAGTTACTTTTTTAGTTACTTTGGGGAAAAAAATATTTTTTTAGTTACTTTGGAAAATAAAATATTTTTTTAGTTACTTTGGAAAAAAAAAAATTTTTTTAGTTACTTTGGAAAAAAAAAAAATTTTTTAGTTACTTTGGAAAAAAAAAATTTTTTTAGTTACTTTGGAAAAAAAATAATTTTTTTAGTTACTTTGGAAAAAAAAATATTTTTTTAGTTACTTTGGAAAAAAAAATATTTTTTTAGTTACTTTGGAAAAAAAAATTTTTTTTTTAGTTACTTTGGAAAAAAAAAATTTTTTTTAGTTACTTTGGAAAAAAGAATATTTTTTTAGTTACTTTGGAAAAAAATATTTTTTTTTAGTTACTTTGGAAAAAAAAATATTTTTTTAGTTACTTTGGAAAATAAAATATTTTTTTAGTTACTTTGGAAAAAAAAATATTTTTTTAGTTACTTTGGGAAAAAAAATATTTTTTTAGTTACTTTGGAAAAAAAAATATTTTTTTAGTTACTTTGGAAAAAAAAAAATTTTTTTAGTTACTTTGGAAAAAAAATAATTTTTTAGTTACTTTGGAAAAAAAAAAAAAATTTTAGTTACTTTGGAAAAAAAAATATTTTTTTAGTTACTTTGGAAAAAAAATTTTTTTTTAGTTACTTTGGAAAAAAAAATATTTTTTTAGTTACTTTGGAAAATTTTTTTTTTTTTTTAGTTACTTTGGAAAAAAAAATATTTTTTTAGTTACTTTGGAAAAAAAAATTTTTTTTTAGTTACTTTGGAAAAAAAAAAATTTTTTAGTTACTTTGGAAAAAAAAAAAATTTTTTAGTTACTTTGGAAAAAAAAAAATTTTTTTAGTTACTTTGGAAAAAAAGTTACTTTTTTAGTTACTTTGGAAAAAAAAATATTTTTTTAGTTACTTTGGAAAAAAAGTTACTTTTTTAGTTACTTTGGAAAAAAAAATATTTTTTTAGTTACTTTGGAAAAAAAGTTACTTTTTTAGTTACTTTGGAAAAAAAAAATTTTTTTTAGTTACTTTGGGAAAAAAAATATTTTTTTAGTTACTTTGGAAAAAAAAATATTTTTTTAGTTACTTTGGAAAAAAAAATATTTTTTTAGTTACTTTGGGGAAAAAAATATTTTTTTAGTTACTTTGGAAAATAAAATATTTTTTTAGTTACTTTGGAAAAAAAAATATTTTTTTAGTTACTTTGGAAAAAAAATTTTTTTTTTAGTTACTTTGGAAAAAAAAAAATTTTTTAGTTACTTTGGAAAAAAAAAAAAAATTTTAGTTACTTTGGAAAAAAAAATATTTTTTTAGTTACTTTGGAAAAAAAAATATTTTTTTAGTTACTTTGGAAAAAAAAAAATTTTTTTTAGTTACTTTGGAAAAAAAAAAATTTTTTAGTTACTTTGGAAAAAAGAATATTTTTTTTAGTTACTTTGGAAAAAAAAATATTTTTTTAGTTACTTTGGAAAAAAAAATATTTTTTTAGTTACTTTGGAAAAAAAAAATTTTTTTTAGTTACTTTGGAAAAAAAAATATTTTTTTAGTTACTTTGGAAAAAAAAATATTTTTTTAGTTACTTTGGAAAAAAAAATATTTTTTTAGTTACTTTGGGAAAAAAAATAATTTTTTTAGTTACTTTGGAAAAAAAAATATTTTTTTAGTTACTTTGGAAAAAAAAATATTTTTTTAGTTACTTTGGAAAAAAAAATATTTTTTTAGTTACTTTGGAAAAAAAAATATTTTTTTAGTTACTTTGGAAAAAAAAATATTTTTTTAGTTACTTTGGAAAAAAAAATATTTTTTTAGTTACTTTGGAAAAAAAATATTTTTTTAGTTACTTTGGAAAATAAAATATTTTTTTAGTTACTTTGGAAAAAAAGTTACTTTTTTAGTTACTTTGGAAAAAAATTTACTTTTTTAGTTACTTTGGAAAAAAAAATATTTTTTTAGTTACTTTGGAAAAAAAGTTATTTTTTTAGTTTCTTTGGAAAAAAAAAAAATTTTTTAGTTACTTTGGAAAAAAAAATATTTTTTTAGTTTCTTTGGAAAAAAATATATTTTTTTAGTTACTTTGGAAAAGAAAATATTTTTTTAGTTACTTTGGAAAAAAAAATATTTTTTTAGTTACTTTGGAAAAAAAAATATTTTTTTAGTTACTTTGGAAAAAAAAATATTTTTTTAGTTACTTTGGAAAAAAAAATATTTTTTTAATTACTTTGGAAAAAAAATATTTTTTTAGTTACTTTGGAAAAAAAAATATTTTTTTAGTAACTTTGGAAAAAAAAATATTTTTTTAGTTACTTTGGAAAAAAAAATATTTTTTTAGTTACTTTGGAAAAAAAAATATTTTTTTAGTTACTTTGGAAAAAAAAATATTTTTTTAGTTACTTTGGAAAAAAAAAATATTTTTTTAGTTACTTTGGAAAAAAAATATATATTTTTAGTTACTTTGGAAAAAAAATATTTTTTTAGTTACTTTGGAAAAAAAAAATATTTTTTTTAGTTACTTTGGAAAAAAAAATATTTTTTTAGTTACTTTGGAAAAAAAAATATTTTTTTAGTTACTTTGGAAAAAAAGTTACTTTTTTAGTTACTTTGGAAAAAAAAAATTTTAGTTACTTTGGAAAAAAAAATAATTTTTTAGTTACTTTGGAAAAAAAATATTTTTTTAGTTACTTTGGAAAAAAAGTTACTTTTTTAGTTACTTTGGAAAAAAAAAATGTTTTATTTACTTTGGAAAAAAAAAAAATTTTTTAGTTACTTTGGAAAAAAAAATATTTTTTTAGTTACTTTGGAAAAAAAAATATTTTTTTAGTTACTTTGGAAAAAAAAATATTTTTTTAGTTACTTTGGAAAAAAAAATATTTTTTTAGTTACTTTGGAAAAAAAAATATTTTTTTAGTTACTTTGGAAAAAAAATAATTTTTTTTAGTTACTTTGGAAAAAAAAATATTTTTTTAGTTACTTTGGAAAAAAAGTTACTTTTTTAGTTACTTTGGAAAATAAAATATTTTTTTAGTTACTTTGGAAAAAAAAATATTTTTTTAGTTACTTTGGAAAAAAAAATATTTTTTTAGTTACTTTGGAAAAAAAAATATTTTTTTAGTTACTTTGGAAAAAAAAATATTTTTTTAGTTACTTTGGAAAAAAAAATATTTTTTTAGTTACTTTGGGGAAAAAAATAATTTTTTTAGTTACTTTGGAAAAAAAAAATATTTTTTTAGTTACTTTGGAAAAAAAAATATTTTTTTAGTTACTTTGGAAAAAAAAATATTTTTTTAGTTACTTTGGAAAAAAAAATATTTTTTTAGTTACTTTGGAAAAAAAAATATTTTTTTAGTTACTTTGGAAAAAAAAATATTTTTTTAGTTACTTTGGAAAAAAAAATATTTTTTTAGTTACTTTGGGAAAAAAAATATTTTTGTAGTTACTTTGGAAAATAAAATATTTTTTTAGTTACTTTGGAAAAAAAAATATTTTTTTAGTTACTTTGGAAAAAAAAAATTTTTTTTAGTTACTTTGGAAAAAATTTTTTTTTTTAGTTACTTTGGAAAAAAAAAAATGTTTTAGTTACTTTGGAAAAAAAATATTTTTTTAGTTACTTTGGAAAAAAAAATATTTTTTTAGTTACTTTGGAAAAAAAAAAAAATTTTTTAGTTACTTTGGAAAAAAAAATTTTTTTTTAGTTACTTTGGAAAAAAAAATATTTTTTTAGTTACTTTGGAAAAAAAAATATTTTTTTAGTTACTTTGGAAAAAAAAATATTTTTTTAGTTACTTTGGAAAAAAAAATATTTTTTTAGTTACTTTGGAAAATAAAATATTTTTTTAGTTACTTTGGAAAAAAAGTTACTTTTTTAGTTACTTTGGGGAAAAAAATATTTTTTTAGTTACTTTGGAAAATAAAATATTTTTTTAGTTACTTTGGAAAAAAAAAAATTTTTTTAGTTACTTTGGAAAAAAAAAAAATTTTTTAGTTACTTTGGAAAAAAAAAATTTTTTTAGTTACTTTGGAAAAAAAATAATTTTTTTAGTTACTTTGGAAAAAAAAATATTTTTTTAGTTACTTTGGAAAAAAAAATATTTTTTTAGTTACTTTGGAAAAAAAAATTTTTTTTTTAGTTACTTTGGAAAAAAAAAATTTTTTTTAGTTACTTTGGAAAAAAGAATATTTTTTTAGTTACTTTGGAAAAAAATATTTTTTTTTAGTTACTTTGGAAAAAAAAATATTTTTTTAGTTACTTTGGAAAATAAAATATTTTTTTAGTTACTTTGGAAAAAAAAATATTTTTTTAGTTACTTTGGGAAAAAAAATATTTTTTTAGTTACTTTGGAAAAAAAAATATTTTTTTAGTTACTTTGGAAAAAAAAAAATTTTTTTAGTTACTTTGGAAAAAAAAATAATTTTTTAGTTACTTTGGAAAAAAAAAAAAAATTTTAGTTACTTTGGAAAAAAAAATATTTTTTTAGTTACTTTGGAAAAAAAATTTTTTTTTAGTTACTTTGGAAAAAAAAATATTTTTTTAGTTACTTTGGAAAATTTTTTTTTTTTTTTAGTTACTTTGGAAAAAAAAATATTTTTTTAGTTACTTTGGAAAAAAAAATTTTTTTTTAGTTACTTTGGAAAAAAAAAAATTTTTTAGTTACTTTGGAAAAAAAAAAATTTTTTAGTTACTTTGGAAAAAAAAAAATTTTTTTAGTTACTTTGGAAAAAAAGTTACTTTTTTAGTTACTTTGGAAAAAAAAATATTTTTTTAGTTACTTTGGAAAAAAAGTTACTTTTTTAGTTACTTTGGAAAAAAAAATATTTTTTTAGTTACTTTGGAAAAAAAGTTACTTTTTTAGTTACTTTGGAAAAAAAAAATTTTTTTTAGTTACTTTGGGAAAAAAAATATTTTTTTAGTTACTTTGGAAAAAAAAATATTTTTTTAGTTACTTTGGAAAAAAAAATATTTTTTTAGTTACTTTGGGGAAAAAAATATTTTTTTAGTTACTTTGGAAAATAAAATATTTTTTTAGTTACTTTGGAAAAAAAAATATTTTTTTAGTTACTTTGGAAAAAAAATTTTTTTTTTAGTTACTTTGGAAAAAAAAAAATTTTTTAGTTACTTTGGAAAAAAAAAAAAAATTTTAGTTACTTTGGAAAAAAAAATATTTTTTTAGTTACTTTGGAAAAAAAAATATTTTTTTAGTTACTTTGGAAAAAAAAAAATTTTTTTTAGTTACTTTGGAAAAAAAAAAATTTTTTAGTTACTTTGGAAAAAAGAATATTTTTTTTAGTTACTTTGGAAAAAAAAATATTTTTTTAGTTACTTTGGAAAAAAAAATATTTTTTTAGTTACTTTGGAAAAAAAAAATTTTTTTTAGTTACTTTGGAAAAAAAAATATTTTTTTAGTTACTTTGGAAAAAAAAATATTTTTTTAGTTACTTTGGAAAAAAAAATATTTTTTTAGTTACTTTGGGAAAAAAAATAATTTTTTTAGTTACTTTGGAAAAAAAAATATTTTTTTAGTTACTTTGGAAAAAAAAATATTTTTTTAGTTACTTTGGAAAAAAAAATATTTTTTTAGTTACTTTGGAAAAAAAAATATTTTTTTAGTTACTTTGGAAAAAAAAATATTTTTTTAGTTACTTTGGAAAAAAAAATATTTTTTTAGTTACTTTGGAAAAAAAATATTTTTTTAGTTACTTTGGAAAATAAAATATTTTTTTAGTTACTTTGGAAAAAAAGTTACTTTTTTAGTTACTTTGGAAAAAAATTTACTTTTTTAGTTACTTTGGAAAAAAAAATATTTTTTTAGTTACTTTGGAAAAAAAGTTACTTTTTTAGTTACTTTGGAAAAAAAAATATTTTTTTAGTTACTTTGGAAAAAAAAATATTTTTTTAGTTACTTTGGAAAAAAAAATATTTTTTTAGTTACTTTGGAAAAAAAAAAATTTTTTTAGTTACTTTGGAAAAAAAAAATTTTTTTTAGTTACTTTGGAAAAAAAAATATTTTTTTAGTTACTTTGGAAAAAAAAATATTTTTTTAGTTACTTTGGAAAAAAAAATATTTTTTTAGTTACTTTGGAAAAAAAAATATTTTTTTTAGTTACTTTGGGAAAAAAAATATTTTTTTAGTTACTTTGGAAAATAAAATATTTTTTTAGTTACTAGGAAAAAAAAAAATTTTTTAGTTACTTTGGAAAAAAAAAAAAATTTTTAGTTACTTTGGAAAAAAAAAATTTTTTTAGTTACTTTGGAAAAAAAAAAAATTTTTTAGTTACTTTGGAAAAAAAAATATTTTTTTAGTTACTTTGGAAAAAAAAATATTTTTTTAGTTACTTTGGAAAAAAAAAATTGTTTTAGTTACTTTGGAAAAAAAGTTACTTTTTTAGTTACTTTTTGAAAAAAAAATATTTTTTTAGTTACTTTGGAAAAAAAGTTACTTTTTTAGTTACTTTGGAAAAAAAAATATTTTTTTAGTTACTTTGGAAAAAAAGTTACTTTTTTAGTTACTTTGGAAAAAAAAAAATTTTTTTAGTTACTTTGGGAAAAAAAATTTTTTTTAGTTACTTTGGAAAAAAAAATATTTTTTTAGTTTCTTTGGAAAAAAAAATATTTTTTTAGTTACTTTGGAAAAAAAAATATTTTTTTAGTTACTTTGGAAAAAAAAATATTTTTTTAGTTACTTTGGAAAAAAAAATATTTTTTTAGTTACTTTGGAAAAAAAAATATTTTTTTAGTTACTTTGGAAAAAAAAATATTTTTTTAGTTACTTTGGAAAAAAAAATATTTTTTTAGTTACTTTGGAAAAAAAAATATTTTTTTAGTTACTTTGGAAAAAAAAATATTTTTTTAGTTACTTTGGAAAAAAAAATATTTTTTTAGTTACTTTGGAAAAAAAAATATTTTTTTAGTTACTTTGGGAAAAAAAAAAATTTTTTAGTTACTTTGGAAAAAAAAATTTTTTTTTAGTTACTTTGGAAAAAAAAATATTTTTTTAGTTTCTTTGGGAAAAAAAATATTTTTTTAGTTACTTTGGAAAAAAAAAATTTTTTTTAGTTACTTTGGAAAAAAAAATATTTTTTTAGTTTCTTTGGAAAAAAAATAATTTTTTTAGTTACTTTGGAAAAAAAAATATTTTTTTAGTTTCTTTGGAAAAAAAAATATGTTTTTAGTTACTTTGGAAAAGAAAATATTTTTTTAGTTACTTTGGAAAAAAAAATATTTTTTTAGTTACTTTGGAAAAAAAAATATTTTTTTAGTTACTTTGGAAAAAAAAATATTTTTTTAGTTACTTTGGAAAAAAATTTTTTTTTTTAATTACTTTGGAAAAAAAATATTTTTTTAGTTACTTTGGAAAAAAAAAAATTTTTTTAGTTACTTTGGAAAAAAAAATATTTTTTAGTTACTTTGGAAAAAAAAATATTTTTTTAGTTACTTTGGAAAAAAAAAAATTTTTTTAGTTACTTTGGAAAAAAAAATATTTTTTTAGTTACTTTGGAAAAAAAAAAATTTTTTTAGTTACTTTGGAAAAAAAAATATTTTTTTAGTTTCTTTGGAAAAAAAAATATTTTTTTAGTTACTTTGGAAAAAAAATATTTTTTTAGTTTCTTTGGAAAAAAAAATATTTTTTTAGTTACTTTGGAAAAAAAAATATTTTTTTAGTTACTTTGGAAAAAAAAATATTTTTTTAGTTACTTTGGGAAAAAAAATATTTTTTTAGTTACTTTGGAAAAAAAATATTTTTTTAGTTACTTTGGAAAAAAAAATATTTTTTTAGTTACTTTGGAAAAAAAATATTTTTTTAGTTACTTTGGAAAAAAAAATATTTTTTTAGTTACTTTGGAAAAAAAAATATTTTTTTAGTTACTTTGGAAAAAAAAATATTTTTTTAGTTACTTTGGAAAAAAAATATTTTTTTAGTTACTTTGGAAAAAAATTTATTTTTTTAGTTACTTTGGAAAAAAAATTATTTTTTTAGTTACTTTGGAAAAAAAATATTTTTTTAGTTTCTTTGAAAAAAAAAAAATTTTTTTAGTTACTTTGGAAAAAAAAATATTTTTTTAGTTTCTTTGGAAAAAAAAATATTTTTTTAGTTACTTTGGAAAAAAAAATATTTTTTTAGTTACTTTGGAAAAAAATATATTTTTTTAGTTACTTTGGAAAAAAAAATATTTTTTTAGTTACTTTGGAAAAAAAAATATTTTTTTAGTTACTTTGGAAAAAAAAATATTTTTTTAGTTACTTTGGAAAAAAAAATATTTTTTTAGTTACTTTGGAAAAAAAAATTATTTTTTTAGTTACTTTGGAAAAAAAAATATTTTTTTAGTTTCTTTGGGAAAAAAAATATTTTTTTAGTTACTTTGGAAAAAAAAAATTTTTTTTAGTTACTTTGGAAAAAAAAATATTTTTTTAGTTTCTTTGGAAAAAAAATAATTTTTTTAGTTACTTTGGAAAAAAAAATATTTTTTTAGTTTCTTTGGAAAAAAAATATGTTTTTAGTTACTTTGGAAAAGAAAATATTTTTTTAGTTACTTTGGAAAAAAAAATATTTTTTTAGTTACTTTGGAAAAAAAAATATTTTTTTAGTTACTTTGGAAAAAAAAATATTTTTTTAGTTACTTTGGAAAAAAAAATATTTTTTTAGTTACTTTGGAAAAAAATATATTTTTTTAGTTACTTTGGAAAAAAAAATATTTTTTTAGTTACTTTGGAAAAAAAAATATTTTTTTAGTTACTTTGGAAAAAAAAATATTTTTTTAGTTACTTTGGAAAAAAAAATATTTTTTTAGTTACTTTGGAAAAAAAATATTTTTTTTAGTTACTTTGGAAAAAAAAATATTTTTTTAGTTTCTTTGGGAAAAAAAATATTTTTTTAGTTACTTTGGAAAAAAAAAATTTTTTTTAGTTACTTTGGAAAAAAAAATATTTTTTTAGTTTCTTTGGAAAAAAAATAATTTTTTTAGTTACTTTGGAAAAAAAAATATTTTTTTAGTTTCTTTGGAAAAAAAATATGTTTTTAGTTACTTTGGAAAAGAAAATATTTTTTTAGTTACTTTGGAAAAAAAAATATTTTTTTAGTTACTTTGGAAAAAAAAATATTTTTTTAGTTACTTTGGAAAAAAAAATATTTTTTTAGTTACTTTGGAAAAATTTTTTTTTTTTTAATTACTTTGGAAAAAAAATATTTTTTTAGTTACTTTGGAAAAAAAAAAATTTTTTTAGTTACTTTGGAAAAAAAAATATTTTTTAGTTACTTTGGAAAAAAAAATATTTTTTTAGTTACTTTGGAAAAAAAAAAATTTTTTTAGTTACTTTGGAAAAAAAAATATTTTTTTAGTTACTTTGGAAAAAAAAAAAATTTTTAGTTACTTTGGAAAAAAAAATATTTTTTTAGTTTCTTTGGAAAAAAAAATATTTTTTTAGTTACTTTGGAAAAAAAATATTTTTTTAGTTTCTTTGGAAAAAAAAATATTTTTTTAGTTACTTTGGAAAAAAAAATATTTTTTTAGTTACTTTGGAAAAAAAAATATTTTTTTAGTTACTTTGGAAAAAAAAATATTTTTTTAGTTACTTTGGAAAAAAAATATTTTTTTAGTTACTTTGGAAAAAAAAATATTTTTTTAGTTACTTTGGAAAAAAAATATTTTTTTAGTTACTTTGGAAAAAAAAATATTTTTTTAGTTACTTTGGAAAAAAAAATATTTTTTTAGTTACTTTGGAAAAAAAAATATTTTTTTAGTTACTTTGGAAAAAAAAATATTTTTTTAGTTACTTTGGAAAAAAAAATATTTTTTTAGTTACTTTGGAAAAAAAAATATTTTTTTAATTACTTTGGAAAAAAAATATTTTTTTAGTTACTTTGGAAAAAAAAATTTTTTTTTAGTTACTTTGGAAAAAAAATATATTTTTTTAGTTACTTTGGAAAAAAAATTATTTTTTTAGTTACTTTGGAAAAAAAATTATTTTTTTAGTTACTTTGGAAAAAAAAATATTTTTTTAGTTTCTTTGAAAAAAAAAAAAATTTTTAGTTACTTTGGAAAAAAAAATATTTTTTTAGTTTCTTTGGAAAAAAAAATATTTTTTTAGTTACTTTGGAAAAAAAAATATTTTTTTAGTTACTTTGGAAAAAAATATATTTTTTTAGTTACTTTGGAAAAAAAAATATTTTTTTAGTTACTTTGGAAAAAAAAATATTTTTTTAGTTACTTTGGAAAAAAAAATATTTTTTTAGTTACTTTGGAAAAAAAAATATTTTTTTAGTTACTTTGGAAAAAAAAATATTTTTTTAGTTTCTTTGAAAAAAAAAAAAATTTTTAGTTACTTTGGAAAAAAAAATATTTTTTTAGTTTCTTTGGAAAAAAAAATATTTTTTTAGTTACTTTGGAAAAAAAAATATTTTTTTAGTTACTTTGGAAA
Source organism: Melanostigma gelatinosum (assembly GCF_949748355.1). Lineage (NCBI taxonomy): Eukaryota > Metazoa > Chordata > Actinopteri > Perciformes > Zoarcidae > Melanostigma > Melanostigma gelatinosum. Next base: position 5,043 of record NW_027635148.1, on the reverse strand, counting down.
AAAATATATTTTTTTAGTTACTTTGGAAAAAAAAATATTTTTTTAGTTACTTTGGAAAAAAAAATATTTTTTTAGTTACTTTGGAAAAAAAAATATTTTTTTAGTTTCTTTGAAAAAAAAAAAAAATTTTTAGTTACTTTGGAAAAAAAAATATTTTTTTAGTTTCTTTGGAAAAAAAAATATTTTTTTAGTTACTTTGGAAAAAAAAATATTTTTTTAGTTACTTTGGAAAAAAATATATTTTTTTAGTTACTTTGGAAAAAAAAATATTTTTTTAGTTACTTTGGAAAAAAAAATATTTTTTTAGTTACTTTGGAAAAAAAAATATTTTTTTAGTTACTTTGGAAAAAAAAATATTTTTTTAGTTACTTTGGAAAAAAAAAAAAATTTTAGTTACTTTGGAAAAAAAAATATTTTTTTAGTTACTTTGGAAAAAAAAATATTTTTTTAGTTTCTTTGAAAAAAAAAAAAAATTTTTAGTTACTTTGGAAAAAAAAATATTTTTTTAGTTACTTTGGAAAAAAAAAAATTTTTTTAGTTACTTTGGAAAAAAAAATATTTTTTTAGTTACTTTGGAAAAAAAAATATTTTTTTAGTTACTTTGGAAAAAAAATATTTTTTTAGTTACTTTGGAAAAAAAAATATTTTTTTAGTTACTTTGGAAAAAAAATATTTTTTTAGTTACTTTGGAAAAAAAAATATTTTTTTAGTTACTTTGGAAAAAAAAATATTTTTTTAGTTACTTTGGAAAAAAAAATATTTTTTTAGTTACTTTGGAAAAAAAAATATTTTTTTAGTTACTTTGGAAAAAAAAATATTTTTTTAGTTACTTTGGAAAAAAAAATATTTTTTTAATTACTTTGGAAAAAAAATATTTTTTTAGTTACTTTGGAAAAAAAAATTTTTTTTTAGTTACTTTGGAAAAAAAATATATTTTTTTAGTTACTTTGGAAAAAAAATTATTTTTTTAGTTACTTTGGAAAAAAAATTATTTTTTTAGTTACTTTGGAAAAAAAAATATTTTTTTAGTTTCTTTGAAAAAAAAAAAAATTTTTTAGTTACTTTGGAAAAAAAAATATTTTTTTAGTTTCTTTGGAAAAAAAAATATTTTTTTAGTTACTTTGGAAAAAAATATATTTTTTTAGTTACTTTGGAAAAAAATATATTTTTTTAGTTACTTTGGAAAAAAAAATATTTTTTTAGTTACTTTGGAAAAAAAAATATTTTTTTAGTTACTTTGGAAAAAAAAATATTTTTTTAGTTACTTTGGAAAAAAAAATATTTTTTTAGTTACTTTGGAAAAAAAAATTTTTTTTTAGTTACTTTGGAAAAAAAAATATTTTTTTAGTTACTTTGGAAAAAAAAATATTTTTTTAGTTTCTTTGAAAAAAAAAAAAAATTTTAGTTACTTTGGAAAAAAAAATATTTTTTTAGTTTCTTTGGAAAAAAAAATATTTTTTTAGTTACTTTGGAAAAAAAAATATTTTTTTAGTTACTTTGGAAAAAAAAATATTTTTTTAGTTACTTTGGAAAAAAAAATATTTTTTTAGTTACTTTGGAAAAAAAAATATTTTTTTAGTTACTTTGGAAAAAAAAATATTTTTTTAGTTACTTTGGAAAAAAAAATATTTTTTTAGTTACTTTGGAAAAAAAAAAAAAATTTTAGTTACTTTGGAAAAAAAAATATTTTTTTAGTTACTTTGGAAAAAAAAATATTTTTTTAGTTTCTTTGAAAAAAAAAAAAAAATTTTAGTTACTTTGGAAAAAAAAATATTTTTTTAGTTTCTTTGGAAAAAAATTTTTTTTTTTAGTTACTTTGGAAAAAAAAATATTTTTTTAGTTACTTTGGAAAAAAATATATTTTTTTAGTTACTTTGGAAAAAAAAAAATTTTTTTAGTTACTTTGGAAAAAAAAAATTTTTTTTAGTTACTTTGGAAAAAAAAATATTTTTTTAGTTACTTTGGAAAAAAAAAAAATTTTTTAGTTACTTTGGAAAAAAAAATGTTTTAATTACTTTGGAAAAAAAAATTTTTTTTAGTTACTTTGGAAAAAAAAATTTTTTTTTAGTTACTTTGGAAAAAAAAATATTTTTTTAGTTACTTTGGAAAAAAAAAATTTTTTTAGTTACTTTGGAAAAAAAAATATTTTTTTAGTTACTTTGGAAAAAAAAATATTTTTTTAGTTACTTTGGAAAAAAAAATATTTTTTTAGTTTCTTTGAAAAAAAAAAAAAATTTTTAGTTACTTTGGAAAAAAAAATATTTTTTTAGTTTCTTTGGAAAAAAAAATATTTTTTTAGTTACTTTGGAAAAAAAAATATTTTTTTAGTTACTTTGGAAAAAAATATATTTTTTTAGTTACTTTGGAAAAAAAAATATTTTTTTAGTTACTTTGGAAAAAAAAATATTTTTTTAGTTACTTTGGAAAAAAAAATATTTTTTTAGTTACTTTGGAAAAAAAAAATTTTTTTAGTTACTTTGGAAAAAAAAAAAAATTTTAGTTACTTTGGAAAAAAAAAAATGTTTTAATTACTTTGGAAAAAAAAATTTTTTTTAGTTACTTTGGAAAAAAAAAAATTTTTTTAGTTACTTTGGAAAAAAAAATATTTTTTTAGTTACTTTGGAAAAAAAAAAATTTTTTAGTTACTTTGGAAAAAATAATATTTTTTTAGTTTCTTTGGAAAAAAAATTTTTTTTAGTTACTTTGGAAAAAATAAAAAAATTTTAGTTTCTTTGGAAAAAAAAAATTTTTTTTAGTTACTTTGGAAAAAAATATATTTTTTTAGTTACTTTGGAAAAGAAAATATTTTTTTAGTTACTTTGGAAAAAAAAATATTTTTTTAGTTACTTTGGAAAAAAAAATATTTTTTTAGTTACTTTGGAAAAAAAAATATTTTTTTAGTTACTTTGGAAAATTTTTTTTTTTTAAATTACTTTGGAAAAAAAATATTTTTTTAGTTACTTTGGAAAAAAAAATATTTTTTTCGTTACTTTGGGAAAAAAAAAAATTTTTTAGTTACTTTGGAAAAAAAAATATTTTTTTAGTTACTTTGGAAAAAAAAAAATTTTTTAGTTACTTTGGAAAAAAAAATATTTTTTTAGTTACTTTGGAAAAAAAAATATTTTTTTAGTTACTTTGGAAAAAAAAATATTTTTTTAGTTACTTTGGAAAAAAAATATTTTTTTAGTTAATTTGGAAAGAAAAATATTTTTTTAGTTTCTTTGGAAAAAAAAATATTTTTTTAGTTACTTTGGAAAAAAAAATATTTTTTTAGTTTCTTTGGAAAAAAAAATATTTTTTTAGTTACTTTGGAAAAGAAAATATTTTTTTAGTTACTTTGGAAAAAAAAATATTTTTTTAGTTACTTTGGAAAAAAAAATATTTTTTTAGTTACTTTGGAAAAAAAAATATTTTTTTAGTTACTTTGGAAAAAAAAATATTTTTTTAATTACTTTGGAAAAAAAAAATTTTTTTAGTTACTTTGGAAAAAAAAAATTTTTTTTAGTTACTTTGGAAAAAAAAAATTTTTTTTAGTTACTTTGGAAAAAAAAATATTTTTTTAGTTACTTTGGAAAAAAAAATATTTTTTTAGTTACTTTGGAAAAAAAAATATTTTTTTAGTTACTTTGGAAAAAAAAAATTTTTTTTAGTTACTTTGGAAAAAAAAATATTTTTTTAGTTACTTTGGAAAAAAAAAAATTTTTTAGTTACTTTGGAAAAAAAAATATTTTTTTAATTACTTTGGAAAAAAAATATTTTTTTAGTTACTTTGGAAAAAAAAAATATTTTTTTAGTTACTTTGGAAAAAAAAATATTTTTTTAGTTACTTTGGAAAAAAAAAATATTGTTTTAGTTACTTTGGAAAAAAAAATATTTTTTTAGTTACTTTGGAAAAAAAAATTGTTTTAGTTACTTTGGAAAAAAAAATATTTTTTTAGTTACTTTGGAAAAAAAAATATTTTTTTAGTTTCTTTGGAAAAAAAAATTTATTTTTAGTTTCTTTGGAAAAAAAAATATTTTTTTAGTTTCTTTGGGAAAAAAATATTTTTTTAGTTACTTTGGAAAAAAAAAATTTTTTTTAGTTACTTTGGAAAAAAAATATTTTTTTAGTTACTTTGGAAAAAAAAATATATTTTTAGTTACTTTGGAAAAAAAAAATTTTTTTAGTTACTTTGGAAAAAAAAAAATTTTTTTAGTTACTTTGGAAAAAAAAAAATTTTTTTAGTTACTTTGGAAAAAAAAAAATTTTTTTAGTTACTTTGGAAAAAAAATTATTTTTTTAGTTACTTTGGAAAAAAAAATATTTTTTTAGTTTCTTTGGAAAAAAAAATATTTTTTTAGTTACTTTGGAAAAAAAAATTGTTTTAGTTACTTTGGAAAAAAAAATATTTTTTTAGTTACTTTGGAAAAAAAAAAAAAATTTTAGTTTCTTTGGAAAAAAAAATTTTTTTTAGTTACTTTGGAAAAAAAAATATTTTTTTAGTTTCTTTGGGAAAAAAAATATTTTTTTAGTTACTTTGGAAAAAAAAATATTTTTTAGTTACTTTGGAAAAAAAAATATTTTTTTAGTTACTTTGGAAAAAAAAATATTTTTTTAGTTACTTTGGAAAAAAAATATTTTTTTAGTTACTTTGGAAAAAAAAATATTTTTTTAGTTACTTTGGAAAAAAAAATATTTTTTTAGTTACTTTGGGAAAAAAAATATTTTTTTAGTTACTTTGGAAAAAAAAATATTTTTTTAGTTACTTTGGAAAAAAAAATATTTTTTTAGTTACTTTGGAAAAAAAAATATTTTTTTAATTACTTTGGAAAAAAAAAAATTTTTTAGTTACTTTGGAAAAAAAAATTTTTTTTAGTTACTTTGGAAAAAAAATAATATTTTTTTAGTTACTTTGGAAAAAAAAATATTTTTTTAGTTACTTTGGAAAAAAAAAATATTTTTTTAGTTACTTTGGAAAAAAAATATTTTTTTAGTTACTTTGGAAAAAAAAATTTTTTTTAGTTACTTTGGAAAAAAAAAAAAATTTTAGTTTCTTTGGAAAA